>NC_091988.1:61367346-61667346 GCF_044704955.1 Pristiophorus japonicus
CCCCAGTCATCTTCTCTCCCCCCCCCCCCCCAGTCATCTTCTCTTCCCCCCCCCCAGACATCTTCTCTCCCCCCCCCAGTCATCTTCTCCCCCCCCCAGTCATCTTCTCCCCCCCCCCCCCAGTCATGTTCTCTTCCCCCCCCCCCCCCAGTCATCATCTCTCCCCCCCCCTCCCAGTCATCTTCTCTCCCCCCCCCCCAGTCATCTTCTCTCCCCCCCCCAGTCATTTTCTCTCCCCCCGCCCCCAGTCATCTTCTCTTCCCCCCCGCCCCCAGTCATCTTCTCTCCCCCCGCCCCAAGTCATCTTCTCTCCTCTCCTCCGCCCCAGTCATCTTCTCTCCTCCCCTCCCCCCCAGTCATCTTCTCTCCTCCCCCCCACAGTCATCTTCTCTCCCCCCCCTAGTCATCTTGTCCCCCCCCAGTCATCTTCTCTCCCCCCCCCCCCCCAGTCATCTTCTCTCCCCCCCCCCCAGTCATCTTCTCTTCCCCCCCCCCAGACATCTTCTCTCCCCCCCCCCCACAGTCATCTTCTCTTTCCCCCCCCCCCACAGTCATCTTCTCTCCCCCCCCCCCCAGTCATCTTCTCTCCCCCCCCCCCCCAGTCATCTTCTCTTCCCCCCCCAGTCGTCATTTCTCTCCCCCCCCGTCATCTTCTCTCCCCCCCCCCCCAGTCATCTTCTCTCTTCCCCCCCCCCCCCAGTCATCTTCTCCCCCCCCCCCAGTCATCTTCTCTCCCCCCCCCCCCAGTCATCTTCTTCCCCCCCCCCCACCCCAGTCATCTTCTCTCTCCCCCACCCCAGTCATCTTCTCTTCCCCCCCAGTCATCTTCTCTTCCCCCCCAGTCATCTTCTCTTCCCCCCCAGTCATCTTCTCTCCCCCCCCAGTCATCTTCTCTCCCCCCCCCAGTCATCTTCTCTTCCCCCCCCAGTCATCTTCTCTCCCCCACCAGTCATCTTCTCTCCCCCCCCCCCCAGTCATCTTCTCTGCCCCCCCCCCAGTCATCTTCTCTGCCCCCCCCCCAGTCATCTTCTCTCTTCCACCCCCCACAGTCATCTTTTCTCCCCCCCCCCCCGCCCCAGTCATCTTTTCTCCCCCCCCCGCCCCAGTCATCTTCTCTCCCCCCCCCAGTCATCTTCTCCCCCCCCCCCCAGTCATCTTCTCTCCCCCCCCCCCCCAGTCATCTTCTCTCCCCCCCCCAGTCATCTTCTCTTTCCCCCCCCCCCCCCCCAGTCATCTTCTCTTCCCCAGTCATTCTTCCCCCCCAGTCATCTTCTCTCCCCCCCCAGTCATCTTCTCTCCCCCCCCAGTCATCTTCTCTCCCCCCCCAGTCATCTTCTCTCCCCCCCCCAGTCATCTTCTCTCCCCCCCCAGTCATCTTCTCTCCCCCCCCAGTCATCTTCTGTCCCCCCCAGTCATCTTCTCTCCCCCCCCAGTCATCTTCTCTCCCCCCTTCCCCCAGTCATCTTCTCTCCCCCCCCAGTCATCTTCTCTCCCCCCCCAGTCATCTTCTCTCCCCCCCCCAGTCATCTTCTCTCCCCCCCCAGTCATCTTCTCTCCCCCCCCAGTCATCTTCTCTCCCCCCCCAGTCATCTTCTCTCCCCCCCCAGTCATCTTCTCTCCCCCCCCAGTCATCTTCTCTCCCCCCCCAGTCATCTTCTCCCCCCCCCCCCCAGTCATCTACTCTCCCCCCCCAGTCAACTACTCTCCCCCCCCAGTCATCTCTCTCCCCCCCCCAGTCATCTTCTCTCCCCCCCCAGTCATCTTCTCTCCCCCCCCAGTCATCTTCTCTCCCCCCCCAGTCATCTTCTCTCCCCCCCAGTCATCTTCTCTCCCCCCCCAGTCATCTTCTCTCCCCCCCCAGTCATCTTCTCTCCCCCCCCAGTCATCTTCTCTCCCCCCCCAGTCATCTTCTCTCCCCCCCCAGTCATCTTCTCTCCCCCCCCAGTCATCTGCTCTCCCCCCCCAGTCATCTTCTCTCCCCCCCCAGTCATCTTCTCTCCCCCCCCAGTCATCTTCTCTCCCCCCCCAGTCATCTTCTCTCCCCCCCCAGTCATCTTCTCTCCCCCCCCAGTCATCTTCTCTCCCCCCCCAGTCATCTTCTCTCCCCCCCCCAGTCATCTTCTCTCCCCCCCCAGTCATCTTCTCTCCCCCCCCAGTCATCTTCTCTCCCCCCCCAGTCATCTTCTCTCCCCCCCCAGTCATCTTCTCCCCCCCCCAGTCATCTTCTCTCCCCCCCCCAGTCATCTTCTCTCCCCCCCCCAGTCATCTTCTCTCCCCCCCCAGTCATCTTCTCTCCCCCCCCAGTCATCTTCTCTCCCCCCCCAGTCATCTTCTCTCCCCCCCCCAGTCATCTTCTCTCCCCCCCCAGTCATCTTCTCTCCCCCCCCCAGTCATCTTCTCTCCCCCCCCCAGTCATCTTCTCTCCCCCCCAGTCATCTTCTCTCCCCCCCCCAGTCATCTTCTCTCCCCCCCACAGTCATCTTCTCTCCCCCCCCAGTCATCTTCTCTCCCCCCCCCCAGTCATCTTCTCTCCCCCCCCCCCAGTCATCTTCTCTCCCCCCCCCCCAGTCATCTTCTCTCCCCCCCCCAGTCATCTTCTCTCCCCCCCCCAGTCATCTTCTCTCCCCCCCCAGTCATCTTCTCTCCCCCCCCAGTCATCTTCTCTCCCCCCCCAGTCATCTTCTCTCCCCCCCCAGTCATCTTCTCTCCCCCCCCAGTCATTTTCTCTCCCCCCCCAGTCATCTTCTCTTCCCCGCCCCAGTCATCTTCTCTTCCCCCCCACCACCTTCTCTTCCCCCCCACCACCTTCTTCTCTTCCCCCCCCCCCACCTTCTTCTCTTCTCCCCTTCTTCTTCTCTTTTCCCCTTCTTCTTCTCTTTTCCCCTTCTTCTTCTCTTTTCCCCTTCTTCTCTTTTCCCCTTCTTCTCTTTTCCCCTTCTTCTCTTTTCCCCTTCTTCTCTTTCCCCTTCTTCTCTTTCCCCTTCTTCTCTTTCCCCTTCTTCTCTTTTCCCCTTCTTCTCTTTTCCCCTTCTTTTTTCCCCTTCTTCTCTTTTCCCCTTCTTCTCTTTCCCCTTCTTCTCTTTCCCCTTCTTCTCTTTCCCCTTCTTCTCTTTCCCCTTCTTCTCTTTCCCCTTCTTCTCTTTCCCCTTCTTCTCTTTTCCCCTTCTTCTTCTCTTTTCCCCTTCTTCTTCTCTTTTCCCCTTCTTCTTCTCTTTTCCCCTTCTTCTTCTCTTTTCCCCTTCTTCTTCTCTTTTCCCCTTCTTCTTCTCTTTTCCCCTTCTTCTCTTTTCCCCTTCTTCTCTTTCCCCTTCTTCTCTTTCCCCTTCTTCTCTTTTCCCCTTCTTCTCTTTTCCCCTTCTTTTTTCCCCTTCTTCTCTTTTCCCCTTCTTCTCTTTCCCCTTCTTCTCTTTCCCCTTCTTCTCTTTCCCCTTCTTCTCTTTCCCCTTCTTCTCTTTCCCCTTCTTCTCTTTCCCCTTCTTCTCTTTCCCCTTCTCTTTTCCCCTTCTTCTCTTTTCCCCTTCTTCTTCTCTTTTCCCCTTCTTCTTCTCTTTTCCCCTTCTTCTTCTCTTTTCCCCTTCTTCTTCTCTTTTCCCCTTCTTCTTCTCTTTTCCCCTTCTTCTTCTCTTTTCCCCTTCTTCTCTTTTCCCCTTCTTCTCTTTCCCCTTCTTCTTCTCTTTTCCCCTTCTTTTTCTCTTTTCCCCTTCTTTTTCTCTTTTCCCCTTCTTTTTCTCTTTTCCCCTTCTTTTTCTCTTTTCCTCTTCTTCTTCTCTTTTCCTCTTCTTCTCTTTTCCCCTTTTTCTTCTCTTTTCCCCTTCTTCTTCTCTTTTCCTTCTTCTTCTCTTTTCCTTCTTCTTCTCTTTTCCCCTTCTTCTTCTCTTTTCCCCTTCTTCTTCTCTTTTCCCCTTCTTCTTCTCTTTTCCCCTTCTTCTTCTCTTTTCCCCTTCTTCTTCTCTTTTCCCCTTCTTCTTCTCTTTCCCCTTCTACTTCTTCTCTTTTCCCCTTCTACTTCTTCTCTTTTCCCCTTCTACTTCTTCTCTTTTCCCCTTCTACTTCTTCTCTTTTCCCCTTCTTCTTCTCTTTTCCCCTTCTTCTTCTCTTTTCCCCTTCTTCTTCTCTTTTCCCCTTCTTCTCTTTTCCCCTTCTTCTCTTTTCCCCTTCTTCTTCTCTTTTCCCCTTCTTTTTCTCTTTTCCCCTTCTTTTTCTCTTTTCCCCTTCTTTTTCTCTTTTCCCCTTCTTTTTCTCTTTTCCCCTTCTTTTTCTCTTTTCCTCTTCTTCTCTTTTCCCCTTTTTCTTCTCTTTTCCCCTTCTTCTTCTCTTTTCCTTCTTCTTCTCTTTTCCTTCTTCTTCTCTTTTCCCCTTCTTCTTCTCTTTTCCCCTTCTTCTTCTCTTTTCCCCTTCTTCTTCTCTTTTCCCCTTCTTCTTCTCTTTTCCCCTTCTTCTCTTTTCCCCTTCTTCTTCTCTTTTCCCCTTCTTCTTCTCTTTTCCCCTTCTTCTTCTCTTTTCCCCTTCTTCTTCTCTTTTCCCCTTCTTCTTCTCTTTTCCCCTTCTTCTCTTTCCCCTTCTACTTCTTCTCTTTTCCCCTTCTACTTCTTCTCTTTTCCCCTTCTTCTTCTCTTTTCCCCTTCTTCTTCTCTTTTCCCCTTCTCTTTTCCCCTTCTTCTCTTTTCCCCTTCTTCTCTTTTCCCCTTCTTCTTCTCTTTTCCCCTTCTTCTTCTCTTTTCCCCTTCTTCTTCTCTTTTCCCCTTCTTCTTCTCTTTTCCCCTTCTTCTTCTCTTTTCCCCTTCTTCTTCTCTTTTCCCCTTCTTCTTCTCTTTTCCCCTTCTTCTTCTCTTTTCCCCTTCTTCTCTTTTCCCCTTCTTCTCTTTTCCCCTTCTTCTCTTTTCCCCTTCTCTTTTCCCCTTCTTCTCTTTTCCCCTTCTTCTCTTTTCCCCTTCTTTTTCTCTTTCCCCCTTCTTTTTCTCTTTCCCCCTTCTTTTTCTCTTTTCCCCTTCTTTTTCTCTTTTCCTCTTCTTCTTCTCTTTTCCTCTTCTTCTCTTTTCCTCTTCTTCTCTTTTCCCCTTCTTTTTCTTCTCTTTTCCCCTTCTTCTTCTTCTCTTTTTCTTCTTCTTCTTCTTCTCTTTTCCTTCTTCTTCTCTTTTCCCCTTCTTCTTCTTCTCTTTTCCCCTTCTTCTTCTTCTCTTTTCCCCTTCTTCTTCTCTTTTCCCCTTCTTCTTCTTCTCTTTTCCCCTTCTTCTTCTCTTTTCCCCTTCTTCTTCTCTTTTCCCCTTCTTCTTCTCTTTTCCCCTTCTTCTTCTTCTCTTTTCCCCTTCTACTTCTTCTCTTTTCCCCTTCTTCTTCTTCTCTTTTCCCCTTCTTCTTCTTCTCTTTTCCCCTTCTTCTTCTTCTCTTTTCCCCTTCTTCTCTTTTCCCCTTCTTTTTCTTCTCTCTTCCCCTTCTTCTTCTTCTTCTCTTTTCCCCTTCTTCTTCTTCTTCTCTTTTCCCCTTCTTCTTCTTCTTCTCTTTTCCCCTTCTTCTTCTTCTTCTCTTTTCCCCTTCTTCTTCTCTTCTCCCCGCCCCCCTCATCTCCCTGGTACTGCAGTAGTTGAGTAGAAATCATTTTTTATTTATTGAGTGATTTTTAATTTTTTTTAATTTTTAATTTTTTTATTTATTTGGATTGATTTATTGGTTGATTTATTGATTTATTTATCATTTATTATTGATGATGGCTCTTTATTTGTAAAAGTGAAGTGTTTAATGTTTATAAACCACCCCTCCCCCATCTCTCGTTCCCTACGCCTGATTTCTAAGTGTAGGCAAGGTTTTTCTGAGCGTACAAAAATCTACACTTACTCCATTCTAAGTTTGTTTGGAGTAAGTTTTTGCTGCCTAAACGTGCAAAACAGGCGTAAGTGGCCGGACACGCCCCCTTTTGAAAAAAAAATCTGTTCTAAAATAAAACTGTTCTAACTCACTAGAACTGGAGCAAACTAAAGGCCGAGAATTGCAATTTCTAAGTTACTCCATTCTAAACTAGTTGCTCCAAAAAAAATAGGAGCAACTCTGGCCGAAACTTGACCCCATTATGTGGTGTGCTGCATGAAAACTGGAGGGAAAGTATCTCCTTATATTTAAAGCTGTGTTGTTGATTTGTCTCAGTGATTTGTCTTTTTCTGACTTTGCATCTCGTATATTCACTACAAAATAAGGTTTTTGGGTTTGGGTTATCCAGTTTTGAACATACATGTATATAATTAAATAAAAGAGTACTTGTTTAAATATGAGTCACCTTCACCTATCAGGATTTGACAAAAACAGCCAACACTAAGCTGTGTGTTTTCCCATCGGTCTGTGTCACTGTCAGCTGTGTCTCAGTGGATAGCACTTTCCCCTCTGATTCAGAAGGTTGTGAGTTCAAGTCCCAGAGACTTAAGCACATAAATCAAGGCTGACACTCCAGTGCAGTACTGTGGGAACGCAGCACTGTTGGAGGTGCCGTCTTTTGGATGAGATGTTAAACTGATGGCACTATTTAGAAGAAGAGCAGTGGGGGGGTTATCCCGATGTCCTGGCCAATATTTATCCCTCAATCAACATGACTAAAACCAGAAAATGCTGGAAATAGTCAGCAGGTCAGGCAGCATCTGTGGAGAGAGAAACCAAGTTAATGTTTCTGGTCGATGACCTTTTGTCAGTATCTCCAGCATTTTCTGTTTTTATTTCAGATTTCCACCATCCACTTTTGTATGATTTTAAAAATAGATTATCTGGTCATTATCACATTGATGTTTGTGGGACATTACAATAGTGACATTATTACACTTCAAAAGTACTTCATTGGCTGTAAAGGTCGTGAAAGGCGTTATATAAATGCAAGTCTTTTCTGTATAACCACACCGCACTAAGCTATGTGTTTACTCAGAGTCGTAAGGGGGTGGGGAGTATTTTTTTAAGCTTGGTTTAATTTTCAATAATATTTCATACGTTGTACTTAATAGAAATATACTTCTGCTAACATAAACCATGAGCTATGAATCTCTGTTGAACCAAGAGAATCTATATCTGTTAGTTGGAGTGAGATGTATCTAGTATTATGTCATCAAACTGAAAATGAAATTAGTTTTCCCTATGGAATGGAAAACTCAACTCCATTAGTATAATCTATACCAGGTTTTTAATTACATCTTTCCTCCATTCAATGTCGGTGTCAATTCTGGTAAAAATCACAATACTGTACCACAGAAAATGATTTCAAATTCTGTGAAACATAACTTGCTTGAGCTATAAAGCACATATGAAGAAGTCCTTTGAGTTTTTTCTATCTAGATGGTAACTACTATCCTGCATAATAGTCTCAGACTTTTAACTGAGAAATACAGATTTCAGCCACAGTCTTGCTGATATTTACACTCCCAAATCCATGGCCATCTTTCCCACAACTCCATATTTGAACATCTGCAATCAAGTTTCCGCCCCTGCCACACTGCTGAAATATCCATTATTAAAGTCACAAATGATAACCTTTGTTACTGTGACCATGATAAACTATCCCTCCTCATTCTTCTCAATCTGTCTGCAACCTTTGACACTGTTGACCACACCCTCCTCCTCCAAAGTCTCTCCTCTGTTGCACTTGCCTGGTTTCACTACTATCCAGTCATAGTCAGAGAATCACCTGCAATGGTTTCTCTTCCCGCTCACGCACCGTTGCCTCTGGAGTCCCCCAAGGATCAATTCATGGACCCCTCCTGTTTCTCATCTACATGGCGCCCTTAGGCGACATCCGAAAACACGTCTGGTTCCACATGTACACCGACAACACTCACCTCATCACCACTTCTCTCAAACCCACCACTGTCTCTCATTTGTCGTGTTGCTTGTCTGACATCCAGTACTGGATGAGCAGAAATTTCATCCAATTAAATATTGTCCGGTCCCCACCACAACCTTTTTTGCCTAGCCATCGACTCTATCTCTGTTCCTGGCCACAGTCTGAGGCTAAACTTTTTTGTCCTATTTGACCCCGAGATGAGCTTCCGACCCCATATCCAGTTAATCACCAAGACTGCCTACTTCCACCTCCGTAACATCACCCGTCTCCACCCCTGCTGCAATTCATCTGTTGCTGAAACCCTCATCCATACCTCTGTTACCTCTAGACTTGACTATTCCAATGCTCTCCTGGCCGGCCTCTTATCTTCTACCCTCCATAAACTTGTTCATCCAAAACTCTGCTTTCTGCATCCTAACTCGCACCAAGTCCTATTCACCCATCACCCCTGTGGTCACATGGCCTCGATTTTAAAATTCGGATCCTTGTTTTCAAATCCCTCCATGGCCTGGCCTTCCATAGTGCTGTAACCTCTTCCAGCCCTACAATCCTCCGAGATCTCTGCGCTCCTCCAATTCTGGCCTCTTGCGCATCCCCGATTTTAATCGCGCTACCATTGCAGGCCGTGCCTTCAACTGCCTAAGCTCTGGAATTCTCTTCCTGAACTCCTCTGCCTCTCTACCACTCTCTGCTCCTTTAAGATGCTCCTTAAAAACCTACCTCTTTGACCAAGCTTTTGGTCATCTGCCCAAATGTCTCCTTGTATGGCTTAATGTCAACTTTTGTTGGACAACGCTCCTCTGAAGCACCTTGGGACGTTTTACTAAGTTGAAGGCGCTATATAAATGCAAATTGTTGCATTCAACTTTACCCTAAGAACTGATCTTGTTGATCTCTGCTGTATCATCTGAGGGGAAGGAAGGGAAAGCTGTTTAAAGAGCTGCACCGCTTATGCAGCTTGAGATCTCAACCAAGGAGCAATATAATGGATATGCATGTGGAATTGATTATTTCCCTTCTATTCAAGGAGAAATGGGAAAGAGCAGCATTAAGGCAGAATATTTAAATGGTGATTCCACATACGTACCTGATGTAAGCATTGAATTACGATCACCCATACTGCTTCCCATTTTTTTTCCTATCCAGTTTTTAATGTACTACACAGTAAACAACTGCTGCCTTTCACTTGGAAGCAATAGTACAATTTGCAAGTTGTTGTTTTTCTGTTTTTGTTCAGTGTTTCTGTCCTTGCCCATTGGGATGTGGTTTACGAGCTGACTGTTTTTAATCAGGATTTATGGAAATCCTGACCCAAAGTGTTTATAGCCAATGAAGTACTTTTGAAGTGTAGTCACTGTTGTTATGTAGGAAATGTGGCAGCCAATTTGCGCACAGCAAGCTCCCACAAACAGCAATGTGATAATGGCCAAGTAATCCGTTTTAGTGATGTTGATTGAGGGATAAATATTGAGGAGAATAACACTGAGGAGAACTCCCTAGTCTTCTTTGAAATATTGCCGTAGGATCTTTTACATCCACGTGAGAGAGTAGACAGGGCTTCCGTTTGATGTCTCATCCGAAAGATGGCACCTCCCAACAGAGCAGCACTCCCTCAGAACTGCACTTACTTGTGAATGTCGAATTTGGGTCAGTATATTTTGGGGAAAATGAAACAGCAATGAAAAGCTGGTTTCCTTTATAACAGTTCACTATAGTTTGGAAGAGGTCTGTAGAAGTTGCCTGCATATTAAGGATCAGATCTCAGCTGAAGTCAGCATTTCAAAGTCTGCTTGTTTGTGACTTCTAAGATTACTTGTAAGTAGGCCATGATTTCAGCTGTGTATGAGATGGGTAAGTTCTAATGAGAACAATCTGTTTCTTTCTTTGAACAATCTGTTCTTGGAATGGGTGTTGTTTTCAAAAAAAATATATGATCAAGGACAGACATAATGTTAATTCTTTCTGTAAACTCTTGTTTATACGTGTGCCAATGATCCAAATGTGTCACTATGTAGCAGAATCTCAGGAACTGATCACATAAGAATACTGACCAGAATAAGGGGTCGGCCATTTAGGACTGAGGAGAAGGAGAAATGTCTTCATTTAAAGGGTTGCGAATCTTTGGAATTCTCTACCCCAGAGGGTCGTGGTTGCTCAGTCGTTGAGTATTCTCGAGGCTGAGATCGATAGATTTTTGGATACTAAGTGAACCAAGGGATATGGGGACAGAGCAGGAAGGTAGAGTTGAGGTCGAAGATCAGCCATGATCATGACCAGCTCGAACGGCCTACTCCTGCTCCTATTTCTTAGGTTCTTATATAAACAATGGGTAGATATCCTAATTGGATTTCAGGGTAAAATCTCTCCCTCTCCTCTTTGTTGCCTCGTCACAAATGAATATTTTTCTAGTAGTGGCAGTGGATCAGCCATCACCGATCCTTTCCGCATTTCCTTGCAGAATGTCCGTTCACTTGCAAACAAGGCCCTTGCCATCCATGAGCTTATCGTGGATGATTGCACCGACATCATGGCCCTGACGGAAACTTGGCTGTGGGGTGACAACACCTTACCCTTAAGTTAAGCCACCCCGCCGAACTCTACCTTCCACCACTTGCCCCGCCCAGACCGCCATAGTGACGGTGTGACTTTCATCACCAAATCACACCTTGGTCTGTCTCCCTACTCCTCTGGCACTTCCTCCTCCCCCTTTGAGCATCTCACCTTGTTTCACCACTCTCGCCTCTCATTTAAAATTCCAGTTCTCCACCGCCCACCCGAACACCTTAAAAACTTTACTACCGAGATATCTTAATTGCTTTCCTCCCTCAGCCACTGCATCGATGACTTCTCAGCCTTAGTGATTTCAACCTCCATCTCAATTCTTTCTCCTCTGAATTCACTACTTTCCTATCCTCCATGTGAACTCCCCAACACACATTCGCGGCCACCCCTTTGACCTTGTAATCTCTCGTGGCCTCGCTATTCCCACCATTTAATTGCAGATAAAGCCATTTCCAACCACTTGCTTGTATTGCTCTCAACCCAATCCCCCTTTCCCCACCCAACCCTACTTCCTTCTGTGTCCGCCCCTGGAAAAAACTCTCCAAACTGTCTTGCAACTGCACCTACGAAATCCCAACTGTCCAGCCTTTGGCCCTCCATTCACCACAATATTTCTGCAGCTACCAATTTGCTCAACCACACCCTCACCACCACCTTTGATACCCTAGGCCTGATTAAAACCATTACTCTCTCACCCTGGCTGCTCTCCCTAGTACGGCCCTCATCTTCGCTCCCTCAAGTCCAAGGGACACGGACTTGAACGGATATGGCAGACAACTGGTTTAGCCATTCACCGCCAGCTCTGGCTGAACCGCATAAAGCATTATCGGATCCTATCTTGTTTGCCAAAACTGCTCACTATTTCAGGATCATTTTGGAATGCAATGATAACCCCCAGCTACTATTTTCTACCACTCTCGCCTCCAACAACAATTGCGAGGAGCTCATGGACCTCTTTGACTCTAAGATTGAGACTATCGATCAGCTGCCTCTGCCACTTCCCTTCCTTCCCCTAGCCAAACTTCCTCTAAGATTCCCCCTGCCCTAACCTTGACATTGTTAATGATTTGCTCTGCTCAGGTACTATCCCCTTTCCTTCAAATCTACCATCATCACACCACTCCACAAAAAATCAACACTTGGCCCCACTGTCCTTGCAAGCAACCGTCCAATCTCCAACCTTCCTTTCCTCTCCAAATCTGTGCCCATCTTTCCCGGAATTCCCATGTTTGAATCCCTCCAATCCGATTTCCGCCCCACCACAGTACCGAAACGGCTCTCCTCAGAGACACAAATTACATCCTTTGTGACTGCGACAAAGGTAAAGTATCCCTCCTCGTTCTTCTCGACCTGTTTGCAGCCTTTGACACGGTTGACCACTCCATCCTCCTCCAAGTCCTCTCCACCATCGTCCAGCTGGGTGGGACTGCATTCGCCTGGTTCCATTCTTATCTATCTAATTGTAGTCAGAGAATCACCTGCAATGGCTTCTCTTCCCACTCCTGCATCATTACCTCTGGGGTCCCCCAAGGATCTTTCCTTGGCCCCCTCCTATTTCTTATTTATATGCTTCTCCTTGGTGGCATCATCCAAAAACACAGCGTTGATTTCCACATGAATGCTGACGACACCCAGCTCTGCCTCACCACCACTCTCTCGACCCCACCACGGTCTCTAAATGATCAGACTGCTTTTCCGACATCCAGTTCTGGATTAGCAGAAATTTTCTCCAATTAAATATTAGAAAGACCAAAGTCATTGTTTTCGGTCCCCGCCCCAAATTGCGTTCCCTAGCCACTGACTCAATCCCTCTCCCTAGCATCTGTCTGAGGCTGAACCAGACTGTTTGTAACCTTGGTGACATATTTGACCCTGAAATGAGGTTCCGACCACATCCGCGGCATAACTAAGAGTGCCTATATCTGCGGCATAACTAAGACTGCCTATTTCCACCTCCGTAGCATTGCCCGTCTCTGCCCCTGCCTCAGCTCATCTGCTGCTGAAACCCTCATCCTTGCCTTTGTTACCTGTAGACTTGACTATTCCCATGCACTCCTGGCTGGCTTTCCACATTCTACCCTACGTAAACTTGAGGTCATCCAAAACTTGGCTGTCTGTGCCCTAACTCGCACCAAGTCCCATTCACCCATCACCTCTGTACGCGCTGACCTACATTGGCTCCTGGTAAGCAACGCCTCAATTTCAAAATTCTCATCTTTCTTTGCAAATCCCTGCATGGCCTCAACCTATCTCTACTCTCCTTCAGCCTCACAACCCCACAAGATATCTGCACTCCTCAAATTCCACCCTCTTGATCATCCCTGATTATAATCACTGAACAAACATTGGCCATGCTTCCAGCTGTCTCGGCCCTAAGCTCTGGAATTCCCTCCCTAAACCTCTCCGCCTCTCTACCTCTATTTCCTCCTTTTAAGACACTCCTTAAAACCTACCTCTTTGACCAAGCATTTGGTCATCTGCCGTAATTTCTTATGTGGCTCGGTATCAAATTTTTGTCGTATTAACACTCCTGTGAAGCACCTTGGAAAGTTTTACCACATTAAAGGTGCTATATAAATACAAGTTGTTGTAGTACTGTATTGATGCAACTTTCTTGAAGGATTTCAACTGAAAATCAAATAATATTCGCATCAGGACACATGTCCAGAAAAGTTAATCCCTTCTAGTGCATGAACTGGCAAGGTACCAGGGAAATGTTGTCGTTCTGGAATAATCCCATTAAGGTTAGGCTCCTTGTCCTAAACTGAATGAAATCTCTACTGAGTAAATGAACAAGTCTTAAAAGTACTTGGAATCATATAGAATAATAGAATCTTGCAGCACGGAAGGAGGACCATCGTGCCTGTGCCGACTCTTTGAAAGAGCTATCCAATTAGTCCCACTCCCCTGATCTTTCCCCGTAGCCCTGCAGTTTTCTCCCCTTCAAGTATTTATCCAATTCCCTTTTTAAAGTTACTGTTGAATCTGCTTCCACCGCCCTTTCATGCAGTGTGTTCCAGATCAGAACAACTCGCTGAATAAATTGAATTGTCCTCATCTGGCTCTTTTGCCAATGACCTGTGTCCTCTAGTTACTGACACTTCTGCCAGATATTTATTCTATCCAAACTCTTCATAATTTTGAACACTTCTGTTAAATCTCCCCTTAACCTTTTTTGCTCTAAGGAGAATAATTCCAGCTTTTCTAGTCTCTCCATGTAACTGAAGTCTCTCATCCCTGGTAGTATTCTTGTAAATCTCCTCTGCATACTCTTCAAAGCCTTGGCATCCTTCCTAAAATGTGATGCCCAGAATTGAACACAATTCTCTAGTTTAGCCCTAATTAGTGATTTTATAAAGGTTTAGGCAAGCTTCCTTGCTTTTGTATTCTGTGCTTCTATTTATAAAGCCAAGGGTCTCTCATGCTTTTTTAACTTAACTGGACGTTCACAGCACACACTGACAAAAACCTGTTGGATCATTTATTTGAATTGTGTACACATATATGACGCTGTGATAATGTATGAAGTGTAAATGTTCAGGAATCTTGGGGATACCTTTTTAGGAGATTGAGTTTAATTCTCATGCTCCCAGCAAGCTGACAGCAGCTATCCCAAGCAAGCTCTTGTTACTGAATGGAATTTATTTCCTATAATTTTGAAATACGGCCTGTCTAGACCTAGGACTGTGAAACAGAATTTGGTTTGACGTCTGTTTATGATGCAGCGCTGCCAACATGCCGAATCTCAAAATGAGTAGGTGAACATGAGATCAGTTACTTAGCCCTGCAAGCAGTCGCTGGCTCTTAAAAAAAAAAAATGTTTTAAAATGATGGCAATTGATACTTGAGCAACTTCAATCGTACAATGATACAGCACTGAAGGAGGCCATTCAACCCATTGTGCCTGTGCTAGCTCTTTGAAAGAGCTATCCAATTTCACTTCCCCTGCCTTCCAGATTACAACAACTCCCTGTGTCTGCCACTGGAAATCGTTTCTCCTTATTTACTGTATCAATATCATTCATGATTTTGAACACCTCTATCACATCTCCTCTTAACCTTCACTGCCCTAAGGAGAACAACCCCAGCTTCTCCAGTCTCTCCACATAACTCATTCCTAGTAAATCTCTTCTGCACCCTCTCCTATGCATTGATATCCATCCTTAAGTGCGGTGCCCAGAATGGAACACAATAATTCCAGCTGAGGCCTAACCAGTTTTATAAAGGTTTAGCATAAGTTCCTTGATTTTGTACTCTATTCTCCTATTAATAAAACCAAGGATCCCATATGTTTTTTTAACAGCTTTCTCAACTTGTCTTGCCACCTTCAAAGATATGTGTACATACACCCCCAGGTCTCTCTTTCTGCACACCCTATGGTCCCAAGTTTCCACACGCGGCGAAAAAGGCACACCTCAGAGCTGGGCGCCTGTTTTTCGCGACGAAAACGACGCCGGAAAAAAATGCGGTATTCTCGAGCTCCTTGGCACTCGATGTCTGCTTGGCGCGGCGCACAGGGGGCGGAGCCTACCACTCGCGCCGATTTTGTAAGTAGGAGGGGGCGGGTACAATTTAAATGAGGCTTCTTGGTGCCGGCAACCCTGTGCGGCGTGTTGGAGCGTTCGCGCACGCGCAGTCTGAGGTAAACATTGGCACTCGGCCATTTTTAAAAGTGCTGCAGAAAAAGTGAAGATTTGTTTCTTGGACCCCTGCAAAGGCTTGTATTTTAATTTTCTTGATATTTCTGTGTGTGAGGGAGTGCTTTTAGCAGCACTGCTGAATAAATCACCTGCTGAAATCAGTGAGTTCAGCTTTTCACTGCTAAACTTGCAGAACCGGTGCCTGCAAATTAAGGACTGTGTTTGAAGAAATAAAAGTGCCAATTCAACTTTGCAATGGATCAACTTCCACCGAGAACAAAGAATTTCTTGCATGAGGAAGCAAACCATTGCATAATATGTGGTGCACCCATTCTGCAAATTTAAATATAAAGATGTCGATGTGGCTGCCTCTCCCTGTCCAAATGGCCTCAGTCAGTCCCCCTCACAGCTCGAAGGCTGCTGCTGCTCCCGACCAGCCACTGACGCAGCTGCAATCCCATGGCCGAATGGCTTCAAGTCCGTCCGGGTGCTGCATCTTCGCGGGGAATGAAGGCCTGCCTCAAGCACCGCAGCTCAGCTCGAAGGCTGCTTGCTGCCTGCCCCTGCCGTCAGACACTGACGCCACACCCCTGCCTCAAGCACTGCAGCTCAGCTCGAAGGCTGCTTGCTGCCTGCCCCGCCGTCAGACACTGACGCCACACCGCTGCCTGAAAGGCCTGCCTGAAGCACTTTCACACAGGTAGGAACATGGTTTATTTAATCTTTTCTTTGCTTATAAATTTTTATTCAGGTTGGATTTATTTGTATAATATTTGTATAAGTATAACTAAGGATTGATTGTAGAATTTAATGACTTCCCTTCCACCCCCCCCCCCCCCCCCCAACCTCGTTCCCTACGTCTAATTTGTAACCTGCGCCTGATTTTTTAAAAGTGTAGACAAGGTTTTTTCAAGCGTACAAAAATCTTCACTTGCTCCATTCTAAGTTAGTTTGGGAGTACGTTTTCACTGTGGAAACTTTCAAATCGGACGTCAGTGGCCGGACACGCCCCCTTTTGGAAAAAAAAATTCTGTTCCAAAGTGAAACTGTTCTACCTGACTAGAACTGCAGAAAACTAAATGTGGAGAATTCCGATTTCTAAGATACTCCTTTCTACACCAGTTGCTCCTAAAAATCAGGAGCAAATCATGTGGCAACTTGGGGCCTATAAAACTCTACCATTTAGTTCATATCCTCATTCTTCCCACCAAAATGTATCACTTCACACTTCCTTGCGTTAAATTTCATCAGCCATGTATCTGCCCATTTCACCAGTCTATGTCCTCCTGAAATCTGTTACTATTCTCCTCATTGTTTATGACATTTCCAAGTTTCGTATCATATGCAACTTTTGAAATTATGCCTTGTATACCCAAGTCAAGGTCATTAATATACATCAGAAAGAGCAGTGGTCCTAATACTGACCCCTGGGGAATGCCACTGTATACTTCGCTCCAGTCTGAAAAACAACCGTTCACCACTACTCTGTACTTTCTGTCCCTTAGCCACTTTTGTATCCATGCTGCCACTGTCACTTTACCCATGGACTTTAATTTTGCCAACAAGTCTGTTATGTGATACTTGGTCAAATGCCTTTTCAAGCCCATATACACAACATCAAAGGCACTACCCTCATCAACCATCTCCGTTACTTCATCAAAGAACTCGATCAAGTTAGCCAAAGACGATTTGCCTTTAACAAATCTGTGCTGACTTTCATTTATCAGCCCATACTTTTCCAAATGTCAATTAATTTTGTCCCAGATTATTGTCTCTTTAAAGATTTGCCCACCACCAATGTTGGGCTGGCTGGCTTGTCGTTGCCGGGTTTATCCCCCTCCACTTTATGAAACAGCTCATATAGTATAAACCTCAAAGTATATACAAATACATTGAAGCAGGATAAATCCTTCACAATCCCTACCAATGTACCCCCTAATTTTAAAACTTTTATTTGGCTACGTGGTCCATTCAAAGTTTTGCGCATGTGTGAAATTTCACATTGGAAAAGCCAATCCTGGGCTTCGCGGGACCGGCAGACAGCTGTGCAGCCACGCAGCTTAGAGAGAAGGTTGATCTCAACCGAAGTAACCAATATTTCTTTACACAGCAAGCAGATTCACTAACTTACATGTAGCAACAAATTAAACAAATACTTCACTTTCATATAATCCATTGACATGATAAAACTCCAGTCTGTCTAAAACTTTTTTTACCAATTTGATTTCTACGCGCACTGGATAACTACTATTTACTCTTCAGAGTGCTGACAGAAAGCATTGTTAAACAGGGTAATGATAGAGTATGGAGCTACTGTTCTAATGAAGGGTTGTTAGACATCGTCAATGCTTTTAATCAAAGGTTAATCCTTTCTGCTGTTTAAACCTTCCTAAAATCAGCAAAGTGTTCATTGCAGGCTGTGCTGCTCTTTAGTTAAAGTGTAGAATGATTTAAGGCGTCATTATTACATCAGCCGTTGCTCATGTTTCAGAAGCTCTCCTGTAAATTTCTTAGTAGGTAAGAGCTTTGCTCTGTGCTTATACTGAGATCCTGCAATGTAATCTGAACTCTACATATTAAATTCATGTGGTTAGTTAGTGAAGCTTCCCCCATTACACTGCATGGTTATACTTGGGAAGCTGCACACACTATATTTTTTGGTGGTGGTGGGGAGATTGGCTATACATGTTCATACATTCCCAATGGGCATGTGTTTTTTTTTGCAACAAGACAGCAGCTGACGGAATTAAACAGGATAGCTTTAGTGCACAATTCAGGGAGGGATTTAATGTGTGCAATGTGGGATTTGTCTGCTGGCATACATCTGAATTGGTATTGAGGTGAAAACAGCTACTGAGATTGTTGTTTTTAATGCCCATTCTGATTCAGCTCATACCACTAATATCATGTTGATGTCCTTTGTGCCCGATTTAATCCTTCCTGTTCTAGATTTACCCAGCCGTTGTTTCTAAATCTTTCGGCTTTCACCAGATATATCTCTTGTGCTCAAATTAAGGACCACTCCTGCAACTGAGCTCTCGATCCCTAAAAACCAAACCTCACGTGAACCATATTAAGTATTGTAGTTTTACCCAGTAGTCGAACAGAAAGTCGTGTTACGTTATTTAGTTTTCTGAATATGGCACAAGCTCTCCCATGATCTCCTTGACTTTGGATAGTTGAAGAATAAACATAGCCAGATTGAAATTTAGGTTATAAAGTATTGAACAAGTTTGTTAAAAGTAAGAGCTAGGAAGTAGCATAGTACAGTACAGAAGCCGACACTTTTTTTAATGGAACTTTTAACTTGCACTCCCTTCTCTGGTACAAAAATAACAAAAGATGCAGGATTTCGCTAACTCTACTGGTAATGCTGAACTTGGACTGATATTCTAAAGAGACCACCTTCACATAAGCTGTGGTACAGCAATTCAATGATAACTGACTGGCTGAGGGAGATTACACAAGATAGATCTTTGTATGGTCATAAAGCTGTAAACCACTCCACGCAGTCCCAGAGCCACCACGGCATGGGTGATAAACTGGTGGTTACATATCAATGGAACTAAAAATCAGGTGAGGTGTATAACAGGTGGCAGATGCACAATCAGCAGTTTACCACTTGTGCCAAAGGTGAAGATCGGCCCCCACATGAGACTTCTCCTTGTCAAGATAACTGGGTCACTTGAGTTTAAGCCATTGATAATAAGAATATAAGAACATAAGAATTAGGAACAGGAGTAGGCCATCTAGCCCCTCGAGCCTGCTACGCCATTCAATAAGATCATGGCTGATCTGGCCGTGGACTCAGCTCCAGTTAACCGCCCTCTCCCCGTAACCCTTAATTCCCTTATTGATTAAAAATCTATCTATCTGTGACTTGAATACATTCAATGAGCTAGCCTCAACTGCTTCCTTGGGCAGAGAATTCCACAGATTCACAACCCTCTGGGAGAAGAAATTCCTTCTCAACTCGGTTTTAAATTGGCTCCCCCGTATTTTGAGGCTGTGCCCCCTAGTTCTAGTCTCCCCTACCAGTGGCAACAACCTCTCTGCCTCTATTTGTCTATCCCTTTCATGATTTTAAATGTTTCTATAAGATCACCCCTCATCCTTCTGAACTCCAACGAGTAAAGACCCAGTCTACTCTATCATCATAAGGTAACCCCCTCATTTCCGGAATCAGTCTAGTGAATCGTCTCTGTACCCCTTCCAAAGCTAGTATATCCTTCCTTAAGTAAGGTGACCAAAACTGCACGCAGTACTCCAGGTGCGGCCTTACCAATACCCTGTACAGTTGCAGCAGGACCTCCCTGCTTTTGTACTCCATCCCTCTTGCAATGAAGGCCAACATTCCATTTGCCTTCCTGATTACCTGCTGCACCTGCAAACTAACCTTTTGAGATTGAAGGTCACAGGGCTGATCCCAATATTGAGGTGACTTGGCTCATTTCTGGCTAGCTACTTACTGGATAGGTTTACTGAGTTCTATGAACCGAATTGTGATATGTGAATAGGTAGTATTTCTAAATAAACCACAGGTTATTAAAGTGGATTGCTTAAAAAAAAAATTCATGCACAAGGACCCCCAGGTCCCTCTGCACCACAGCATGTTGTAATTTCTCCCCATTCAAATAATATTCCCTTTTACTGTTTTTTTTCCCAAGGTGGATGACCTCACACTTTCCGACATTGTATTCCATCTGCCAAACCTTAGCCCATTCGCTTAACCTATCCAAATCTCCTTGCAGCCTCTCTGAGTCCTCTACACAACCCGCTTTCCCACTAATCTTAGTGTCATCTGCAAATTTTGTTGCACTACACTCTGTCCCCTCTTCTAGGTCATCTATGTATATTGTAAACAGTTGTGGTCCCAGCACCGATCCCTGTGGCACACCACAAACCACCGATTTCCAACCCGAAAAGGACCCATTTATCCCGACTCTGCTTTCTGTTCGCCAGCCAATTCTCTATCCATGCTAATACATTTCCTCTGGCGCCGCGTACCTCTATTTTCTGCAGTAACCTTTTGTGTGGCACCTTATCGAATGCCTTTTGGAAATCTAAATACACCACATCCATCGGTACACCTCTATCCACCATGCTCGTTATATCCTCAAAGAATTCCAGTAAATGAGTTAAACATGATTTCCCCTTCATGAATCCATGCTGCGTCTGCTTGATTGCACTATTCCTATCTAGATGTCCCGCTATTTCTTCCTTAATGATAGTTTCAAGCATTTTCCCCACTACAGATGTTAAACTAACCGGCCTATCGTTACCTGCCTTTTGCCTGCCCCCTTTTTTAAACAGAGGCGTTACATTAGCTGCTTTCCAATCCGCTGGTACCTCCCCAGAGTCCAGAGAATTTTGGTAGATTATAACGAATGCATCTGCTATAACTTCCGCCATCTCTTTTAATACCTTGGGATGCATTTCATCAGGACCAGGAGACTTGTCTACCTTGAGTCCCATTAGCCTCTCCAGCACTACCTCCCTAGTAATAGTGATTGTCTCAAGGTCCTCCCTTTCCACATTCCTGTGGCCTGCAATTTTTGGCATAGTTTTTGTGTCTTCCACTGTGAAGACCGAAGCAAAATAATTGTTTAAGGTCTCAGCCATTTCCACATTTCCCATTATTAAATCCGCCTTCTCATCTTCTAAGGGACCAACATTTACTTTAGTCACTCTTTTCCGTTTTATATATCTGTAAAATCTTTTACTATCTGTTTTTATGTTTTGCGCAAGTTTACCTTCGTAACCTGCCTTCCCTTTCTTTATTGCTTTTTTAGTCATTCTTTGCTGTTGCTTAAAATTTTCCCAATCCTCTAGTTTCCCACTAACCTTGGCCACCTTATACGCATTTGTCTTTGATTTGATACTCTCCTTTATTTCCTTGGTTATCCACGGCTGGTTATCCCTTCTCTTGCCGCCCTTTTTCACTGGAATATATTTTTGTTGCGCACTTTGAAAGAGCTCCTTAAAAGTCCTCCACTGTTCCTCAATTGTGCCACTGTTTAGTCTTTGTTTCCAGTCTACTTTAGCCAACTCTGCCCTCATCCCACTGTAGTCCCCTTTGTTTAAGCATAGTACGCTCGCTTCTGACACAACTTCCTCACCCTCAATCTGTATTACAAATTCAACCATACTGTGAGCACTCATTCCGAGAGGATCTTTTACTTGGAGATCGTTTATTTTTCCTGTCTCTACACAGGACCAGATCGAAGATGGCTTGCTCCCTTGTAGGTTCTGTAACATACTGTTCTAAGAAACAATCCCGTATGCATTCTATGAATTCCTCCTCCAGGCTACCCCGTGCGATTTGATTTGACCAATCGATATGTAGGTTAAAATCCCCCATGACTACTGCCGTTCCTTTTTCACATGCCTCCATTATTCCCTTGATTATTGCCCGCCCCACCGTGAAGTTATTATTTGGGGGCCTATAAACTACGCCTACCAGTGACTTTTTCCCCTTACTATCTCTAATCTCCACCCACAGTGATTCAACATTTTGTTCATTGGAGCCAATATCATCCCTCACAACTGCCCTTTTATCATCCTTTATTAACAGAGCTACCCCACCTCCTTTCCCTTCTTGTCTATCTTTCTGAATCGTCAGATGCCCCTGTATGTTTAATTCCCAGTCTTGGCCACCCTGCAACTATGTTTCTGTAATGGTCATCAAATCATACCCATTTACTTTATTTCGAATGCTGCGTGCATTTAGGTAGAGTGTTTTCATCCTAGTTTTTAAACCATGATTTTTAGTTTTGACCCCTCCTGCAGCCCCTTTATATTCAGTGGCCCTTTTTGTTTCTTGCCTTGGGTTTCTCTGCACTCCACTTTTACTCATCTCCTTTCTGTCTTTTGCTTTTGTCTCCTTTTTGTTTTCCTCTGTCTCCCTGCATTGGTTCCCATCCCCCTGCCATATTAGTTTAACTCCTCCCCAACAGCACTAGCAAACACTCCCCCTAGGACATTGGTTCCGGTCCTGCCCAGGTGCAGACCGTCCGGTTTGTACTGGTCCCACCTCCCCCAGAACCTGTTCCAATGCCCTAGGAATTTGAATCCCTCCCTGCTGCACCACTGCTCAAGCTATTCATCTGTGCTATCCTGCGATTCCTTCATCTGATTGGCACGTGGCACTGGTAGCAATCCCGAGATTGCTACTTTTGAGGTCCTACTTTTTAATTTAGCTCCTAGCTCCTTAAAATCGTCTCGGAGGACCTCATCCCTTTTTTTTTACCTATGTCGTTGGTACCAATGTGCACCACGACAACTGGCTGTTCTCCCTCCCTTTTTAGAATGTCCTGCACCCGCTCTGAGACACCCTTGACCCTTGCACCAGAGAGGCAACATACCATCCTGGAGCCTCGGTTGCGGCCGCAGAAATGCCTATTCCCCTTATGATTGAATCCCCTATCACTATCGCTTTCCCACTCTTTTTCCTGCCTTCCTGTGCAACAGAGCCTGCCACGGTGCCATGAACTTGGCTGCTGCTGCCCTCCCCTGATGAGTCATCCCCCTCAACAGCACTCAAAGCAGTGTATCTGTTTTGCAGGGGGATGACCGCAGGGGACCCCTGCACTACTTTCCTTGCACTGCTCTTCCTGCTGGTCTTCCATTCCCTAGCTGGCTGTGGACCCTTCTCCTGTGGTAAGACCAACTCGCTACATGTGCTACTCACGTCATTCTCAACATCGTGGATGCTCCAGAGTGAATCCACCCTCAGTTCCAATTCCGCAACGCGGTCCGTCAAGAGCTGGAGGCGGATACACTTCCCCCACACGTCGTCGCCAGGGACACCAGAAGTGTCCCTGAGTTCCCACATGGTACAGGAGGAGCATAACATGTGACCGAGCTCTCCTGCCATGCCTGAACCCTTAGATACACTTAAATTGGCACAACAATGTTACAGTTTACTTACTGATATAAAAAATAAAAAGAAAAGCTACTCACCAATCACCAGCCAATCACTTACTCCCTTGGCTGGGACGTCACCTTTTGATTCCTTTCTACTTTTTTGCCTTCTCTCCCCGCTGTAGCTGCACCGGTACGCCTTTTATAGGCCGCTCCGACGCTGCTCCCCGCCTCTCGCCAACTGCCGCTGCCTGTGGAACACCCGCTGGGCCTTTTATAGGCCGCTCTGATGCTGCTCCCGCCTCTCGCCAACTGCCGCTGCCTGTGGAACACCCGCTGGGCCTTTTATAGGCCGCTACGACACTGCTCCCGCCTCTCGCCAACTGCCGCTGCCTGTGGAACACCCGCTGGGCCTTTTATAGGCCGCTCTGACGCTGCTCCTGCCTCTCGCTAACTGCCGCTGCCTGTGGAACACCCGCTGGACCTTTTATAGGCCGCTCCGACGCTGCTCCCGCCTCTCGCCAATTGCTGCTGCCTGTGGAACACCCGCTGGGCCTTTTATAGGCTGTTTCTAGGAGGAAGGGAATCAATTCTTTATCTTCCACACTTTCTTCGACTGCACCTCCCAAACCCATGACGTTTACCTCTAGAAGGACAAGGGCAGAAGATGCATAGGAGCACCACAACCTCCAAGTCTCTCACCATCCTGACTTGGAAATATATCAGTGTTCTTTCATCGTCGCTGGGTCAAAATCCTGGAACTCCCTCCCTAACAGCACTGTGGGAGTACCTTCACCACACGGACTGCAGCAGTTCAAGAAGGCAGCTCACCACCACCTTCTCGAGAGCAATTAAGGATGGGCAATAAGTGCTGGCTTTGTCAGCAATGCCCACGTCCCAGGAACGAACAAGGTGACCTAGTTTCCAGAGTTCAAAACACACGGAATGCCTGCTGATCAGGGCATCGCACCTTCTGATTTGTGAGAGCACAATTAAGTTGAGTGGCCCAACTCTACTGTTTCTCGCACCTGGACTATTTGAGACCTCGTCCAGGGTGTTCCACTTGTCCCCGCAGCATCCCATGGGCTGGATTTTAGACTTTTGTGTTTTCTGGGCAAAAACGGATGCGAGGCAGGAAAGTTACACTTTTTGAGGTGCACAAATAAGAAAATCGCAAACTAAACTGCCGGGCTGTGTGCGTTCTGAGAGAGGCTTTGGGGGAGGGGGGAGAGGGGGGGAGCCTTAAAAAAAACCCCACAAAAACATTCCCAAAACAATGCCCAAGCCACCACAAAAACAAGTTGCTGAAACAATTAAAAGAACAAACACTCGCACTTGCCTGCGGAATACTTTACCTTCCTCACTGCTGCCGGCATGGCTGGACTGCATTGATTTCCCAGGCGCTCATTGCGGGTGTACGTCCAGGCGGACAGATCGGGCAAGTTGCCAAAGTATTGATGGTGTCGCAACGAGAGGTGTTGCAGATCTGTGCAGCTCTTCCCGGCGGTGCTGCTTAACACTGCTGCAAGAAAAGACCGGAGGATTGCGAAGGGGCGCATGAGACTTGAACGCCGTCTTTCATGACACTCCAGCGCGAAACCCAGAGCGCAAATGACCGGAAAATCCAGCCCCATGGCTTTCCTGTCCACTGAAATGAATGGAGGAAGAGCACACAAATGGAAAACCCCAGAATAAAGCAAGTGGTGCTTATTGTGAGTTATATCTCTCCTTGGCAAATTGGCCTTGTTATGTATGTAACTATGTAATACTTGCCACCAGAGGGCACGACTGTTGGAGTCCTAATGGTCACCTGCACACACGTGCAGGGCCAGTATAAAAGGTTGGCTGCCATGTTGTTTAGGCACTCTGGAATTGTAATAAAGAAGACTGAGGTCACACTAAGTTTAGCTCACAGTACTCAACCTCGTGGAGTTCTTCTATACTCAACAGCCCTCAATATATTTCCCAAACAAGAACACCAGTCTCTGAGTCTTCTGGTGTTGCTTGGGTATTCAAGCAGATTGTCAGCAATATAAATTGAAAGTGACCAGCTACCTCTCATGAATAGACATACAAAAATAGATTGTGATTCAAAATCTGTTGAAACCTCCTCTTTCTCATAACATCGGTTTCGATCAATTTTGCTGCATATCTGAGGCTGAATAACAGACATTTTGAAGATGTTCTGGCCTCGTTTTTAAATCCTTTCTGTTTCAGATTTAATTTACCAAGTCCATATTAAAACTTCAGATGCCGTCTCTGCCCATTCTCAGAAGTGTAGCATCATGTAATGTGGGATAAAGTTAGAGAGAATCCAGAGAAGGGGAGAGTTACTTTTATTGTTGATACTCCATCTGGGAAGGTCAAATTTGCTCTGATCAAATCTAATCTTGCAGTATTTACATTCCTCTTGCCCTGACTACTTTCATGCCTCATATTACATTAACTTATAGACACCAGCAACTGGGGATTTAAATTGGACTGTTACATCAGTCTCATTCAAACCCATTACTTCATAGACAGCTTTAAATGTGCATCACGCTAGTTTTGTTTTGAGGGAGGGAGGGAGAACACTGATATTTTATCTCTATTTTCTCTACACGTTGCATGTTCCTACTCGAGGTAGTAGATGGGTGATGTGTTGAACCAGGAGCAGGGAATAAGAGGTGATTGCCAGAAATGTAAATTTGAGTCCATGGATGAATGACAAACTTAAGCTTTTAGCGTTCCAACATCCATCCATGGTGCCATAAGTTATATATGAGTCATGAACAGTTTTGAAGCATGTCAGTTTCCTTTTAAGATTTGATCGAGGTGCTCAAAATTATGAACATAAGAATTAGGAGCAGGAGTAGGCCATACGGCCTCTCGAGCCTGCTCCGCTATTCAATAAGATTATGGCTGATCTTCGACCTCAACTTTCCTGCCCTATCTCCATATCCCTCGATTCCTCTAGAGTCCAAAAATCTATCCCAGCCTTGAATATACTCGATGACTGAGCATCCACAGCCCTTTGGGGCAGAGAATTCCAAAGATTCACAACCCTCCGAGTGAAGAAATTCCTCCTCATCTCAGTCTTAAAAGGCTGACCCCTCATCCTGAGACTATGACCCCCAGTTCTAGATTTTCCTCATAGGACAACCCTCATCCCAGGAAACAATCCGATGAACCTTTGATGTTGATGGAGTAAATAAGGAAAAACTGTTTCCAGTGGCAGAAGGGTCGGTAACCTGAAGACACAGATTTAAGGTATTTGGCAAAAGAACCGGAGGAGACACGAGGGAACTTTTTTTTTTACACAGCGAGTTGTTGTGATCTGGAATTCACTGCAAGAGCGGTGGAAGCAAATTCAATAGTAACTTTCAAAAGGAAATTGGATAAATGCTTGAAGGGAAAAAATTAAGAGGCTACAAGGAAAGAGGACGGAGTGGGACTAATTAGATAGCTCTTTCAAAGTAGTGGAGGAATTCTAATTGCTAACTTTGCGCACTGATATCAACCCGTGCAGAAATTATCTGTAGAGAGAAAATGGAAGAAAAAAAAATTAAATCATAGCATGTGGGATGCTATCATACAAACATTCACTGCATATATAAAATGACTTCGTCTATCATTTTAACAGACATGTAGAATGTCATATGTACATGTAAAACATTCAAAGGCTGGTATCTACATGGCATAATTTCAAGGACATTGAGATATTAGTTGTGAAGGTGGTTAATTTGTCTGATCTGGTGTTATTCCCACACCCACCTCCCCCGCCATTGCTCTAATCTGTAATCTGCTCTAATCTGTAATCTACTCTAATCCCATTTTATTGCTCTACTCTGTTTTGTTCAATATGTTTCTTTAAATGTTTATTTAATTCTCTCGCATGCCGTGATTCGCTCGGCTTCAATATGATAAAGCATTAAAATCTCAATGGCCGCGTGTGCGGGAAAAATCCTTCGAGTCACCTCCTTATGCTTCTGGTGCTAGGCCTGAGTTTAGGCATCCTTTGTTACTGATTTACCAACCCCTGGAAATACCCTTCTACTAAATATACTGCTTCAAACTTTGTGGAATTTTGAATACTTCTACCAAATAACATAAAAAGCAGATTATCTTGTCATTATTACATTGCTGTTTGTGGGAGTTTGCTTGTGCACAAATTGGCTGCCGCATTTCCTACATTACACTCCAGAAGTACTTCATTGGCTGTAAAGTGCTTTGAGGTGTCCGGTGATCGTGAAAAACACTATGTAAATCCAGTTTTTCTTTATATGTAGCCTAGAATCCTGTTTGCCCTTTTTATGGCCTTTTCCACGTAATCTTGCTTTTAAAGATCTGTTTATCTGTATCTCTGAATCTCTGTGTACCTGTATTCCACTGCGAATTATACCATTTAGGGCCTATTTCCATTCCCAGTTCATTTCCCTCCCCCCCAAAATTAGTACGATACTTCACTTGCCAACCTTCTAACCATGCCGCCCCTTTGCCTTTAATACCATAAACCTTAAATCTTTTTAGCAAGTTTCTTCTATGACATTTATCAAATACATTCTGAAAGAGATTAGTATGGTTTCACTTCAACATTTAACTGCATGGGATTCCAGAGCTCTACAAACATTAACATGGAGATGCTCTATAGAATCCTATTTAAGGTATATATCTGGGTCACTGATGTGACATGATATCAGAACATTGACATCTTCATTACATGGCTGAGAAAGCCAGTGTTTCAAGGACTCTTGGACCCGAGACTCAAATTATTAAATGCAATTTGTTTGCCGGATCATGTTTGTGCATTTGGCATATGAAAACCTTGTTCTATGCACAAAAAAGTTAATCTAAATTGATTCTCTGGTCATCATTCTGTTGAAATGTAAGTGGTGTATAGCTAGCACAGAATTGGCCTTCAATCTTAACAGCCTTACATCAAAGCAGTTGATGACTAAAAATAACTTGGCTTCTAAAGTTTAAACAATTTAGAGACATGGTATGCAGCCTTGTGCATTCAAGGAGATTGTGGCAACTAGATAAACATTTTTAGATGCCAGTGCAAAAATGTAACAGTGGTAAACTTAAGGCCCTGTAAACTAATACTTATCAGACTTGCTGACCTGGTAGATGGAAGAATGTGGTTCATGCCAATACATGTTAAAAATCAATTTGGATCTTTTTTCCTCCCTCATTTTTCTTGTTCTCGCCTTACCCCCTTCTGTCCTAAAGGCGATGATTTATGCTGCAGCATGGGTCCACAGGTAACAGCAATCTTCAGGTCCTTCAGCAGGTATCCATTTTTCTTAATGTTTGGCGCTAGGTCATGAGCACTAGCAGGCTATTTTTACTGCAGTGTTTTCAGATCGTGTCCAGACTTTTCCTGTACATTTATGGTTCTTTCCTGCACTGGTGTCTTTGCTATTTTTCTGTATGTGTACGAGAGAATATACCAACAGAGATATGGTAACCTCCTCCAACACTTCTCCTCAGTTGTCCAGCTGAGTGGGACTGCCCTTGCATTCTTGCCTATCTATCCGTAGCCAGAGAATCTATTGCACTGCCTTCTCTTCCCGCCATCGCACCACTACCTCTCAAGTCCCCACACCCATCCAAGGATCTAACCTTGGCCCCCTTCAATTTTCATCTACATTTTGCCCCTCGGTGCCATCAGGTTCCACATGTCTGCTGACAACACCCAGCACCTCGCTCAATGCCCCCATTGCCTATGTGTTGTCAGACTGCATGTCCAACATCTTGGATGAGCCGCAATTCGTTCCAACTAAACATTGAGAAGACCAAAGCTATAGTCTTCGGCACCCAACACAAACTCTGTTCTCTCGCCATCAATTCCATTCCTCTCCCTGGCCACTGTCTCAGACTAAACTCCCTTTGCCCCACTATTGGCAGGCGTGCCTTCAGTCGTAAATGTTCTAAGCACTGGAATTCCCCATCCCCAAACCTCTCCTCCTTTCCTTCTTCCGCAAGACACTCCTTAACAACAATAACTTACATTTATCGAGAGTCTTTAAAGTAGTAAAACGTCCTAAGGTGCTTCACAGGAGCATTACCATACAGATTTTGACATTGAGCTGCATAAGGGGATATTGGGGCAGGTGTACCAAAAGAGGTAGATTTTAAGGAGCGCCGTAAAGAGGTGGGAAGGTTTAGGGAGGGAAATCCATAGCTCAGGGCCCCTAGGCAGCACAGCTGCCAATGGTGGAACGATTAAAATTGGGCCAGAATTGGAGGAGTGCAGAGATCTCTCAGGGTTGTGGGGCTTGAGGAGGTTACAGAGATAGTGATGGGTGAGACCAGGGAGGGATTTGAAAACAAGGATGAGAATTTTAAAATTGAAGCGTTGATAGACCAGGAGCCACTGTAGGTCAGCGAGCAGAATGGTGATGGGTGAACAGGACTTGGTGCAAGTTAGGACATGGCAGCAGAGTTTTGGATGACCTTAAGGTTATGAAGGGTGGGAGATGAGAGGCTGGCCAGGAGAGCATTGGAATAATGAAGCCTGAGGGTAACAAACATATGGATGAGGGTTTCAGCAGCAGATGAGCTGAGGTGGGGAGAGTCGGTGATGTTACGGAAGTGGAAGTAGGCAGTCTTGGTGATGGGATAGATATGTGGTTGGAAGCTCATCTCTGGGTCAAATACGACACCAAGGTTGCGAACAGTTTGGTTTGGCCTCAGACAATTTTCGAGGGCGAGAGATGGAGTCGGTGGCTAGGGAATGGAGTTTGTGGTGGGGACCGAGACAATGGCTTCGGTCTTACGGATATTTAGTTGGAGGAAATTTCTGCTCCTTAACTTCCACCATTTGAACCACGCTTTTAGTCACCCATCATAATACCTCCTCCATTAGCTCGGTGTCAAGTTTTCACAGATTATGTTTCCGTGAAGTGCATTGGTACATTTTCTGACGCTAAATGAGCTATATAAATGCAAGTAGTTGTTTTTGTTACTTTAATCCATTGCTCTAGGAAAGAGGTGGCACAGATTCAATGGGCCGAATGGGTTCCTTCTGTACCAACGAGGTTCTGTGGTTCCCACTTTGTATATTTAGTAAGATGATTAATTGGTTCTGTTGTTTAGCTCCACTCCAGCGAGGAGCTTGTTGACTGTGCAGTGGAGCATGGCGGGGAGAAAGATTGAGAAGAGGGTTGGGGCGATGACGCAGCCCTGTTTGACCCTGGTCCGGACGTGGATTGGGTCTGTGATGGATCCGTTGGTAAGGATCAAGGCCTGCATGTCATCGTGGAGCAGGCGGAGGATGGTGACGAACTTTTGGGGGCATCCGAAACGGAGGAGGACGCTCCATAGACCCGCGTAGTTGACAGTGTCAAAGGCCTTTGTAAGGTCGAAGAAGGCCATGTATAAGGGCTGGCGCTGTTCCCTGCATTTTCCTGTAGCTGCAACGCTGCAAAAATCATGTCCGTTGTGCCTCGTAGGGGATGAAATCCGCACTGTGACTCCGGGAGAAGTTCCTCGGCCAAGGGAAGAAGACGGTTGAGGAGGACTCTAGCGACGACTTTCCCTGTGGCTCATAGCAGGGAGATTCCCCTGTAGTTGCCACAGTCGGACTTGTCCCCTTTTTTAAAGATGGTCACAATTACTGCATATCTCAGATCCCCCGGCATTCTCTCCTCCCTCCAGATGAGACAGATGAGATCGTGCATTCGCGCCAGCAGTGTCTCTCCGCCATACTTCAATGCCTCAGCAGGGATTCCATCCGCACCCATAGCCTTGTTGTTTTTAAGTTGTCTATGGCTTTTTCTCCCTCGTGCAGTGTTGGGGTCTTACTGAGGTTGTGGCGGGTAACATGCTGCGGGATGGAGTCGAGAACATTCGAGTCAAAGGCAGAGCCTCTATTGAGGAGATCGACAGAACCAGGGGAAACCTGTTCAACCTGCGCCATCTCCAGGCCAGGTCCAAGACCACCCCAACCTCTGTTGTCGAGCTACAGTACGCGGACGACGCCTGCGTCTGCGCGCATACAGAGGCTGAACTCCAGGACATAGTCATCGTATTTACTGAGGCATACGAAAGCATAGGCCTTATGCTAAACATCCGTAAGACAGAGGTCCTCGATCAGCCTGTCCTCGCCGCACAGCACTGTCCTCCAGTCATCAAGATCCACGGCGCGGCCCTGGACACCGTGCACCACTTCCCATATCTCGGGAGCCTCCTTACAACAAGAGCAGGCATTGACGATGAAATCCAACACCGCTTCAGTGCGCCAGTGCAGCCTTTGGCCACCTGAGGAAAAGAATGTTTAAAGACCAGGCCTTCCAAACTGTCACCAAGTTCATGGTCTACAGGGCTGTAGTAATACCCGCCCTCCTGTATGGCTCAGAGACATGGACCATGTACAGTCGACACCTCAAGTTGCAGTAAAAATATCACCAACGATGTCTCCGCAAGATCCTACAAATCCCCTGGGAGGACAGACGCAGCAACATCAGCGTCTTTGTCCATGCTAACATCCCCAGCATTGAAGCACTGACCACACTCGATCAGCTCCGCTGGGCAGGCTACATAGTTCGCATGCTAGACACGAGACTCCCAAAGCAAGTGTTCTACTCAGAGCTCCTTCACGGCAAACGAGCCAAAGGTGGGCAGCGGAAACGTTTCAAGCACACCCTCAAAGCCTCCCTGATAAAGTGCGACATCCCCACTGACACCTGGGAGTCCCTGGCCAAAGACCGCCCTAAGTGGCGGAAGTACATCCGGGAGAGTACTGAGCACCTCGAGTCTCAACGCTTAGAGCATGCAGAAATCAAGCGCGGGCAGCGGAAAGAGCGTGCGGCAAACCAATCCCACCCACCCCTTCCCTCAACGACTATCTGTCCCACCTGTGACAAAGTCTGTGGCTCTCGAATTGGACTGTTCAGTCACCAAAGAACTCACTTCAGGAGTGGCAGCAAGTCTTCTTCGATTCCGAGGGACTGCCGATGTTGATAGAAACATAGAAAATAGGGGCAGGAGTAGGCCATTCGGCCCTTCGAGCCTGCACCACCGTTCAATATGATCATGGCTGATCATGCAACTTCAGTACTCCATTCCTGCTTTCTCTCCATACCTCTTGATCCCTTTAGCCGTAAGGGCCACATCTAACTCCCTTTTCAACATATCTAACGAACTGGCCTCAACAACTTTCTGTGGTAGAGAATTCCACAGGCTCACAATTCTCTGAGTGAAAAAGTTTCTTCTCCGTCCTAAATGGCTTGCCCCTTATCCTTAGACTGTGACCCCTGATTCTGGACTTCCCCAACATCGGGAACATTCTTCCGGCATCTAACTTGTCCAAACCCGTCAAAATTTTATATGTTTCGATTCGATGCGATCCCCTCTCATTCATCTAAACTCCAGTGAATATAAGCATAGTCGATCCAGTCTTTCTTCATATGTCAGTCCTGTCATCCCGGGAATCAGTCTGGTGAACCTTCGTTGCACTCCCTCAATATTAAGAATGTCCTTCCTCAGATTAGGAGACCAAAACTGTACACAATATTCAAGGTGTGGCCTCACCAAGGCCTTGTACAACTGCAGTAAGACCTCCCTGCTTCTATACTCAAATCCTCTCGCTATGGAGGCCAACATGCCATTTGCCTTCTTCACCGACTGCTGTACCTGCATGCCAACTTTCAATGACTGATGTACCATGACACCCAGGTCTTGTTGCACCTCCCCTTTTCCTAATCTGTCACCATTCAGATAATAATCTGCCTTCGTGTTTTTGCCACCAAAGTGGATAACCTCACATTTATCCACATTATACTGCATCTGCCATGCATTTGCCCACTCACCTAACCTGTCCAAGTCACCCTGCAGCCTCTTTGCATCCTCCTCACAGCTCACACTGTACCCAGCTTAGTGTCATCTGCAAACTTGGAGATATTACTTCAATTCCTTAGTCTAAATCATTAATGTATATTGTAAATAGCTGGGGTCTAAACCTTGTAGTACCCCACTGGTCACTGCCTGCCATTCTGAAAATGACCCATTTATTCCGACTCTTTGCTTCCTGTCTGCCAACCAGTTCTCTATCCACGTCAATACATTACCCCCAATACCATGTGCTTTAATTTTGCACACTAATCTCTTGTGTGGGACCTTGTCAAAAGCCTTTTGAAAGTCCAAATACATCACATCCACTGGCTCTCCCTTGTCCACTCTACGAGTTACATCCTCAAAAATTTCTCGAAGATTTGTCAAGCATGATTTCCCTTTCTTAAATCCGTGCTGACTTGGAACCGATCCTGTCACTGCTTTCCAAATGCGCTGCTATTACATCTTTAATAATTGATTCCAACATTTTCCCCACTACTGATGTCAGGCTAATCGGTCTATAATTCCCTGTTTTTTCTCTCCCTACTTTTTTTTTTAAAAGTGGGGTTACATTAGCTACCCTCCAATCCATAGGAACTGATCCAGAGTCTATAGAATTTTGGAAAATGACCACCAATGCATCCACTATTTCTAGGGCCCCTTCCTTAGGTACTCTGTGATGCAAAATATCAGACCCTGGGGATTTATCGGCCTTCAATCCCATCAATTTCTCTAACACAATTTCCTGACTAATAAGGATTTCCTTCTGTTCCTTCTTCTCGCTAGACCGCCTCGGTCCCATAGTATTTCCGGAAGGTTATTTGTGTCTTCCTTAGTGAAGATAGAACCAAAGTATTTGTTCAATTGGTCTGCCATTTTTTTGTTCCTCATTATAAATTCACCTGATTCTGACTGCAAGGGACCTACATTTGTCTTCACTAATCTTTTTCTCTTCACATATCTATAAAAGCTTTTGCAATCAGTTTTTATGTTCCCTGCAAGCTTACTCTTATACTGTATTTTCTCCCTCTTAATTAAACCCTTTGTCCTCCTCTGCTGAATTCTAAATTTCTCCCAGTCCTCAGGTTTGCTGCTTTTTCTGACCAATTTATATGCCTATTCCTTGGATTTAACACTATCCCTAATTTCCCTTGTTAGCCACAGTTGAGCCACCTTCCCCGTTTTATTTTTATGACAGACAGTGATGTACAATTGTTGAAGTTCATCCATGTGATCTTTAAATGTCTGCTATTGCCTATCCACCGTCAACCTTTTAAGTATCATACGCCAGTCTATCCTAGCCAATTCATGTCTCATACCATCGAAGTTACCTTTCTTTAAGTTCAGGATCCTAGTCTTTGAATTAACTGTGTCACTCTCCATCTTAATGATGAATTCTACCATATTATGGTCACTCTTCCCCAAGGGACCTTGCACAACAAGATTGCTAATTAGTCCCCTCTCATTACACAGCACCCAGTCTAGGATGGCCAGCTCTCTAGTTGGTTCCTCGACATATTGGTCTAGAACACACTCCAGGAAATCTTCCTCCACCGTATTGCTACCAGTTTGGTTAGCCCAATCTATATATAGATTAAAGTCACCCATGATAACTGCTGCACCTTTATTACACGCATCCCTAATTTCCTGTTTGATGTTATCCCCAACCTCACTACTACTGTTTGGTGGTCTGTGCACAACTCCCACTAGCGTTTTCTGCCCTTTGGTGTTCCACAATTCTACCCATACAGATTCCACATCATCCAAGCTAATGTCCGCCCTTACTATTGTGTTAATCTCCTCTTTAACCAGCAATGCTACCCCACCTCCTTTTCCTTTCTGTCTATCCTTCCTGAATATTGAATACCCCTGGATGTTGAGTTCCCAGCCTTGGTCACCCTGGAGCCATCTCACCGTAATCCCAATTACATCAGATCTGTTAACAGCTATCTGTGCAGTTGATTCATCCACCTTATTACGAATGCTCCTCGCATTGAGACACAGAGCCTTCAGACTTGTTTTTTTAATACTCTTTGTCTTTTTAGAATTATGTTGTAATGCGGCTCTTTTTGATTTTTGCCTTAGGTTTCTCTGCCCTCCACTTTTACTTTTCTCCTTTCTATGTTTTGCTTCTGCCCCCATTTTACTTCCCTCTGTCTCCCTGCATAGATTCCCATCCCCCTGCCATATTAGTTTAAACCCTCCCCAACAGCACTAGCAAACACTCCCCCTAGGACATCGATTCCAGTCCTGCCTAGGTGCAGACCGTCCGGTTTGTACTGGTCCCACCTCCCCCAGAAACGGTTCCAATGTCCCAGGAATTTGAATCCCTCCCTCTTGCACCATTCCTCAAGCCATGTAATCATCTTAACTATCCTGCATTTTTTACTCTGACTAGCACATGGCACTGGTAGCAATCCTGAGATTACTACTTTTGAGGTCCTACTTTTTAATTTAACTCCTAGCTCCCTAAATTCAGCTTGTAGGACCTCATCCCGTTTTTTTTACCTATATCGTTGGTACCTATATGCACCACGACAACTGGCTGTTCACCCTCCCCCTCCAGAATGCCTTGCAGCCGCTCCGAGACATCCTTAACCCTTGCACCAGGGAGGCAACGTGCCATCCTGGAGTCTCGATTGCGGCCGCAGAAATGCCTATCTATTCACCTTACATTAGAATATCCTACCACTATAGCTCTCCCACACTTTTTCCTGCCCTCCTGTGCAGCAGAGCCACCCATGGTGCCATGAACTTGGCTGCTGCTGCCTTCCCCTGATGAGTCATCTCCCCCAACAGTATCCAAAATGGTATATCTATTTTGGAGGGAGATGACCACAGGGGATCCCTGCACTACCCTCCTACTCCTGCTCCGCCTGATGGTCACCCATTCCCTATCTGCCTTTGTAACCTTTACCTGCGGTGTGACCAACTCATTAAACATGCTATTCACGACATCCTCAGCATCGCAGATGCTCCAGAGTGAATCCATGCGCAGCTCCAGGAGCTGCAGCCGGATACATTTCCCGCACACATAGTCCCTGATTTCCCACATAACACAGGAGGAGCATGACGTGGATCTGGGCTCTCCTGCCATGACTTGACCCTTAAATTAACTTAATTTGGCAACAATGCCAAAGGTTTCCTACTGATGATAAAAGAAAAAGAAAAAGATAAACTACTCACCAATTCACCAGCCAATCACTTACCCGCTTGGCTGTGAAGTCACACTTTGATTTCTTTTTACTTCTTTCTTTTACTTTCAACCTCAATCTCCCGCTCCCACTACTGTGGCTCCTCCCGAACTCCGCGCCCTTTTTATGGGCCTCTCAATCTCCCGCTCCCACGGCTGATGATGATGATGATGATTAATTGGTCCTTTTACAGAGTAATTAGGATCCATTTTGAAAACAAAATGATCCAATTCCCATTTTGAATTGTGCAAATTACTGCTGTTGCTTATGATGTGATTTATCCAGCATTTATTCCCTTCAATTTAACTTGTTTTCAGGAATAAAAATCTAATTTTTAGCATTTGCTATCAATCATTCTTCATCGAATGCATACAATTGGACAGAATTAAATATAAGGAAGGCAGTATTTGGCATGTACATGGACTTCGAGCAGTCTACTGGGAAGAATGAAAAATTATACTTTAAAAAGTTTAATATAATTTAGGTTTGCCAGTTTGTCTCGTTTCTTTCTTTCTCCAATTTTTTGCTCCTTCTTATTCTGACCTTGCCTCTTCAATTGCCACGTTCCTTCCAGCGCCCATTAAACTTGGATCATCTATAAGCATGTTTATAGAAACATAGAAAAATAGGTGCAGGAGTAGGCCATTCGTTCCTTCGAGCCTGCACTACCATTCAATAAGATCATGGCTGATCATTCACCTCAGTACCCCTTTCCTGCTTTCTCTCCATACCCCTTGATCCCTTTAGCCATAAGGGTCATATTTAAAATGTCCAATGAACTGGCATCAACAACTCTCTGTGGTAGGGAAAATACACAGTTCAACCAAACTAGAAATGTGTGCAATGTAACTAAGGTTACTCCTGTTTGAATTGTGCATTTCCTTGACAGCCATTTTGACATTGAACAGACAAACTAGAAACCCAAACTAATGGATGATAGGTTTTGCCATTTTCTCGCCCTGTATCTCTGCAGGGACATCATTTAAATGTGGAATAACATCCTGATGCATTAAAAATTAACATTTAAAAAAAATATTGTTCCTGTTACTCATTGTCATCAAAAGTAAAATATTTTCACATGAACAAAATCATTCAGTTTATATACAAGTTATCAGGAGAAGGAGAAAGTGTCCATGTCCTCGCATCATGTGCGCAATATCCATTTATCCCTACTTAACCTCAAACATGTCAGGAGATACAATAACCTGCAGCGACTGCTAGAATAAGAGGCTGAGATCCAACAGTAGCTAGAGGCTGCCTGAGGTTTGAATGAACATTGATAGCACAATTTGAATGAAGACATTCTGGATAAGAACTCAACATTTTACCACAGGATCTCTCAGAGCCACTCTGAATTCATGAAGTGATTGGGTTCACGTGATGTGATGATCACCTTGAATAAGAACCGTCACTTTCCCTGGAAGCCCAGATTAAATCAGACTTAAGGGACTTATGCTTTCAGGCAGCTTTCTTTGACATGTTTCCACATCCACAGCAAACAAAATCGTCAACATTATTTCACAAAACATTCACTATTAATCATATTTCCCCCCCTGCCCCGTCCCTTGTTTATCATTAGTGTTAAGTGGTTCCAGAGATTGAATTCCTCCTTTTAAATTATTTAAATTGTTTTGGGGCTGCTATGATTAAAAATTAATGCAAAGCACTGTTAAATTTTATTGAACTGCTGCTTGCAAAAAGACCAGGTTGTAAATCGATAATGTAGAAGGATTTTACTCTGCTGAGTATCTCATGAGTTTTTTGTACTTTCCCAAATTATCTTCTGCGGGGCACATGTAGAGGTGTATCATTGCAGCTCTTGATGTGTCTCTCTGTTATAGGATACAGCTTCCTTCCATCATCTGATTTTGCTATTCATTCCTTGCATCTCATCATGTTGTGGGATGCAGGAAGGAATCATTTTGTGCCATGCAGTTGTGAGGCTCATCACCTCAGTGAAGGAAGAGAAATCAAATTGCTACTAATCCAGGTTACACTTGCATATCTCTTAGCAATTGGAAATGGCCATGACAGTGTCTTTACATTACTAAAGAAAGAAAGACTTGCATTAATACAACCACCAGACATCTCAAAGTGCTTTACAGCCAATACAGTACTTTATGGAGTGTAGTCACTGTTGTAATGTAGGAAATTAGGCTAGTATACGGTGTGATGGTGCTTCAATTTCATTCTAATGCTGAAGTTGTGCAGTTTAAGTCGTGTATCGAGGCCTGAATTGATTCCGAAGTGAGACTACCTCTTCCGTGAAGTCTCGCTCCTCTTTCCACTTGTGTCAAGTTGGGTCCCAACTCGGAATTCAGGCTACAGTTACATTAGAGCGCCATACTAAGTGAAACTATTTCACACCGGTACTACATGGAGATGATTGGGTAATTTCTCTGTCAATCATGCCTGGAGACCGCACTGTGACTGGGATTGATTTTATGCACATAATTTGTATATAACTAACCTTCACTCACTACGTTTTGCTGGAGAAATCACCCTGCTTTTATCGGGAGAAGTTGCTGTAGTTTCGGTCATGAGTTCTGTTTGCTACCATTCGTAGCAACCTTTAGACTCTGCAGACTGCTTATTGTAGTGCGCTGTTTAAGTAGACTCTCGATTGTTTGCTGTAGTGCGCAAATAGATTCCTTGCAGAGTAAATAAACTTTGCTGTAAAATAGTTTGCTGCAAGTCCCGCCCCAATTCCAGCTCATTGGCCGACACAATCTCATTGGCTGACATAGTGGCATCAATAGACACTCTGTTGAAGCTTTTGAAGGATCAAAAAAATACTGAAATGCAGGATTTGTATAAGATTCTATAATTTAAGCACCTCTGCTGCCCTATAGATCATCATTCCCAAGGCTGAAATTTCAAAGATTTTATTATCTGTTTACATAGCAAATAGCTTTCAATAGTAACAAAGTTGTGTTGTTACTTATTAAAAATGATCCACATAAATATCCAGAGTACTTTGGGGTTTCTTACATGTTAGAATGTTGCAAAGGACTTTAATTCATGGCCTGGATTAATGTGTATTGGGCACTTTCTGTGGAGTCATGAGACTATTCTTTTTCAAAACCAAGAATTCTAAAGCTGTTTCAGAGACTATGTAAAAAGTAACTGATTCCTGGGCGTAACTATCTACAGTGACGGATTCCAGAAGTGACTACATGGCTGTATTTTAATTGTGAAGTCGAGATCTTTGTGGATTCCTTGGCCTATGGAAAATAACCCTTTTGTTGACTTGATGCCCGGGTGAATGCAACAGTCTACCCTCCCGCTTCAGCAATGTAAAAGAGATTTACTATAACATCAGTTATCTCTGATCCAATGCCATCGCTTGCAACTAAAGTTAAAGTTCATACGTCAGAGATTGTCCTTGAGATTGAACTGTTCTTTACCACTCCCAGTAAACAGGAAACTATTTTAAACCACATGTAAAGCCACAAGTGAGATTAGGTCACTGTCTTAAAATTACTTCAGATTATCTTTTCTTTTATAATAATATGTGTGGTTTTCTTCAGCCTTGAATCATGCTAGAACATACATAATGATAGAACCATAGAAGTTTGTAGTACAGAAGGAAACCATTTGAGCCATCATGTCTGTCCTAAAACTAATCCAACTGCCCCACTCTTTTCCTGTAGCTCTGTATTTAACCAGATTTCCCTGAAAATATTTAATGGTTGGATTTTCTCCAAAGCTCTCAATTGTTGTTTGCAAACAACCCAAACTAACCGCTTAACAAATTGATTCCCGTAAACAAAATCCATTTGAATTCGGAGGACAGTGAACTCTGACCTCTTTGCTGCCAAATCACATCTTCCAAGCATGACTGTACATGTCCAAACTACTCCAACCATCCCACTTTGGAGCCAGAGGTTTGTCACTGACCAGACTGTTGCCTCTCTACCAACCGAGTAAAATTATAATGTACCAATTCTTTTTCTTTATTTTAGTTTTGCTTTTCTTCAATTGTTTTTCTTCAATGTACAGTTTACTTTCGGCTTACATTTACTGTAGTCTTTGAATAGGTGCCCATGTGTTTTCTGCATCACGCTTCCTGAAACCGTTGTACAGTATGAATGGAACACTTTTACAAAAGAAGTAGGCAACACCTTAAATCCCAGCGCTCAGATTGCAGCTTCAGGTCTCGGAATAAATTGGAGTATCTTGTTTATTGGAATTTGAAAGTACAGCCTACGGTATTTTTAATATTGTGATAATATGCGAGATGGCACAACACATCAGAACATTGTTGTGCCAAAAACTTCTGTCACCTCTGAGATCTGATTTGAAATGCACTCACGCTGAAAGGGTGAAAATCCCTTTTTTGTTACAGTTGTCGATTGAAGTAATGAATTCAGTCAATTCCGATCAAATTGTTGATGTGTACTTCATTGCAAAATGGCTATGATTTTGTTGCTGAAATAGATTCATAGAAAGTATAGCACAAAACAAGGCAATCTGGCCCATTGTGCTGGTGCTAGCTCTTCAATTGGACCTAGTCTTATCCTATTTTCCTGCCTTTTCCCTGTATCCTTTTATATTGTCCACTGTCTCAACAGCCACTTGAAAAAGCATTCCATGTTATAATAACCCTCTTCCGAGCATAGGAGTATGTCATGCTGCCCCTTAAGCCTGTTCCGTCATTCAGTTAAATCATGGCTGATCAGTATCTTAACTCCATATGCTTTGATTCAGTATCCCTTAATACCCTTGCTTAACAGAAATCAATCTCAAGTTTTGAAATTTTGATTGTCAGCTGTGACTCAGAAGGTTGTGGGTTCAAGTCCCACACCAGAGACTTGAGCACAAAATATAGGCTAACACTCCAGTGCAGTGTTGAGGGAGCGCTGTGCTGTCGCCTTTCGGATGAGACGTTAAACTGCTCTCTCGGGTGGACGTGGAAGAAGAACAGAGGAGTTCTTCACAGTGTCCTGGCCAATATTTATCCCTCAAACAACTTTACTAAAACCGATTATCTGGTCATTATCACATTGCTGTTTGTGGGAGCCTGCTGTGTACAAATTGGCTGCTGTATTTCCTACAATACAACAGTGACTACACTGCAAATGTATTTAATTGGTTGTATAGTGCTTTGGGGCATAAGGTGGTCATGAAAGCATATGAGAGTATGGGCCTTACACTGAACATCCGTAAGACAAAGGTCCTCTACCAATCTGCCCCCGCCACACAGCACAGCTCACCGATTATCAAAATCCAGGACGAGGCCTTGGACAACGTGGACCATTTTCCATACATCGGGAGCCTACTATCAACAAGGGTAGACAGACATCGATGACGAAGTCCAACACCGCCGTCAGTGTGTCAGTGCAGCCTTAGGTTGCCTGAGGAAGAGAGTGTTTGAAGACCAGGACCTTAAACCCGGCAGCAAGCTCATGGTTTACAAAGCAGTAGTGATACCTGCCCTCCTATATGCTTCAGAGACATGGCCTATGTACAGCAGGCACCTCAAAGCACTGGAGAAGTACCACCAACGCTGCCTCCGCAAAATCCTGCAAATCCATTGGCAGGATAGGTGCACCATCAGTGTTCTCGCTCAGGCCAACATCGAAGCATTGACCACGCTCAATCAGCTCTGTTGGACGGGCCACGTCGTCCGCATGCCCGATACGAGACTCTCAACACAAGCGCTCTCCAATGCAGCAAGCGAGTCCCAGGTGGGCAGAGGAAACGATTCAAGGACACCCTCAAAGCCTCCTTGAAAAAGTGTAACATTCCCACCGTCACCTAGGAATCCTTGGCCCAAGACTGCCCAAAGAGGAGGAAAAGCATCCGGGAAGGCGCCGAATAACTTGAGTCTCGTCGCCAGGAGCAAGCTGAAGCCAAGCGTAAAATGCGGAAGGAGCGCACGCCAACCCAAGCACCCCATCCACCCGTTCCTTCAACCACCGTCTGCCCCATCTGTGACGGAGACTGTTGGTCCTGCATTGGACCCATCAGTCACCTGAGAACTCCTTTTTAGTGTGGAAGCAAGTCATCCTCGACTCTGAGGGGCTGTCTAAGAGGGTGGTCGTGAAAGGCGCTGTATCAATGTAAGTCTTTCTTTCAATTGAGCGCCAGCCTCAGCAGCTTTTTGGGGTAGAGAGTTCCAGATTTCTTGTGAAAAATAATTTCTTCTAACATCACATTTCACTCTTCCTGTGTTAATCCTGAGTTTATTCTCCCCAGTTACCGATTCACCGCTTGTAGTTGGCACTCTGCATGGAGTTACACGGTAATGTAGTGGGAGTTTCATTTCTTAGTATAATGCATCATAAAATATGGTGTTTCATTTGCGCCATTGTTCAAGAATATTGCTCAATAATATTGCTAAAGCTAAATATGTCATACTTATTTTAATGTACATTTCTGCACTGTCCTAATTAAGGATGATGAGATGCTTCCAGTCTTGCTCTTCAGTCCAGGAATTCCCCAATTTCCAATATGCAGGAAATGATTGTTGGCTTTATCGCTTCATTGTGGGAATATGATGAAATTTATGCTTTATTCAACTGTGGATTTTGATGGGGAATTCAGCATACTGACTGGTTCCACTGTGAGCTAAGTGAAACTGTCACTTCCAGTCAATCATATGTTACTGTACATTTGTTGGGAGTTGTGGCCTTTTCTCTGTTAATGTATGTGGAGCAGTTGAAAAAGGTGAAAAGAAATGGGGATGTTACACATTGTGAGAGAATTTCAATTGTATATAGTATTTTAAAGCACATAAATGGAAGCTTTGATGTTTAAGACTATATGAGGGAGAAGGGAATAGAGGGTTATGCTGATAGTTAGATAAGGAAAGATGGGAGGAGGCACGAGTGGAGCATAAACAGACTGGTTGGGCCGAATGGCCTATTTCTGTGCCATATATCCTATGTAATCCTATGTAATGTGCATTTGTTTCCTGATGATATGAAGGAGTGGGAACAAGCCTTGTTCCACTATATCTAGGCTACATTGCCAAATAAAATAAAATTTCAAACCACAGGACATAAAGTACACTAATCAAATTCCTGTTGCAAAGGTGTAAGTGTAATTTGAAACAATCGTAAAATATTTTAAAAGTCCACCAACCACAATATGCATTCATCAAACATTGGATATAGACGAGATGAAGGTACACATTCAAATCAAATGCACATCCCGTGGGCTACTCGTGTCAGGTAGAAGTGTTTAAAATAGGCAATAACTTAAATATGTGAATAAATTAAAGAGCAATTTAACTTATGAAATTGTGACTGGAAGAAAAATCAGTATGAACAACAGAACAGCAATATCGGATTCCTAAACGTGCGTGCATGCACACACACACACATTCAACATGGCTGCAGTGTGTACCGTTGACAAGATGCACTGCAGCAACTCGCCAAGGCTTCTTCGGCAACACCTCCCAAACCCGCAAGCTCTACCACCTAGAAAGACAAAGGCCAGCAGGCTCATGGGAGCACCATCGCCTCCAAGTTCCCCTCCAATTCACACACCATCCTAACTTGGAAATATATTGTTGTTCCTTCATCATCGCTGGGTCAAAAGTGCTCCGAGCAGCACTGGGAGCATCTTCACCACACGAACTGCAGCACTTCAAGAAGGCAGCTCACCACCACCTTTTCAAAGGCAATTAGGGACAGGCAATTAATGCTGACCTTGCCAGCGACGCCCACATTCCATGAACGAAAAAAAAATCTTTAAAAATGGATAAGGGTTGCATATACAAATAAGTACTGGTTTCCTGAGGTCAAAACTGCATTACTCCCATGAGCATCATGGCAGGTAGCACAACTTGTCTTAAAATGCACAAGTGCATTGCCACAATTCTCCTGACCACAACCTGGACAAGCACCACAGCCTGGATAAATCCCACCTTCCATCAAATGATGGGTCAGAATCTCAAAATATATATTCAAAAAACAATTGAAAACATAGAGCCATTTCTGACACCAAAGCCTAGATAATTTATTAATTTCATAAATCAGGGGAGATCGCGAACGCACTCCCCCACTACCACAAATTCTGCAGTCGAGGATCCCGCATTTGCATTTGGGAGCATCGCAGGCAATGGCACACGCGGAAGTGCAATGTACTAGGAAAACCACCTTCTTGATCATGGTTACTCCCCTGCATGGTTTATCTAAATGCAACAGCGTCGTGAGACACTGCACTCTGTTAATATTGAACCACTAATATGAATTATTCAATTTTATCTAATCATTAATTGAACACGTTTTCAAAATAACAGTGCAGCGCTCCCTCAGTACTGGACTGGAGTGTCAGCTTTAAGTTATGTTCCAGGAGTGGGACCTGAACCCACAACCTTCTGACTCAAAGGCGAGTGTGCTGCCCACTGAGCCACAGCTGACACTGTTGGTGATATTAGCAGGTGATGCAATCAATAAATGTTTTTTACTTGTGTTAAAATCACAGACTGAGGAATTTTATACAAACGTGTTAAGCACTTGCTGATAATATCAGCAACAATAACTCCTAGGCTTAAGGGTGGACGAAGTTGAATCATACCAGTCAAAGTCTCTCTTGTATAATGTTAAAATATGTTATACGCCATTCTTCAGTAAATGATAGTATTAAGTGAGCTAGTGTTCAGTTACAGTTTACTTAAACTTGCTTTTGCCTACGTCACAGCCTTGAACCTGCAATGATCTAAATTAGACAGTTAAGTTGTGGTGTTATTATCCTGTTTATACAGTACAACTTCAAAAAGTAAACATCTGCACTTTTACAGTATCTGACATTGAATAAAATCACATTGTCATTGTAAAATGGAAAAATGCTCCATCATTTAGCATGACCATCGTTCACCTTGACGAAACCCAGTAATATTGGCAACCTTCAGAGGAACCAAAAATAGGCAGCCATTCATCAACATTCATGAGTTTCGGGGAAGGAAAATAGGACTTTGAATCACACATGTTCAAAACTATAGTTCTTGAATTTGTTTCATTTTTCTGCCTGCAGCTAAAGTAAATATTATCCGAACTGTGCAACTGAAGTAAGTCAGGAGAATGGCTCAGTGCACTATATGGCTCAGAGACATGGATCATATACAGTAGACACTTCAAAGCGCTGGAAAAGTACCACCAGCGCTGCCTCCGCAAGATCCTGCAAATCCACTGGGAGGATAGACGCATCAACATCAGTGTTCTCGCTCAGGCCAACAACCCCAGCGTCGAAGCACTGACCACACTCGGCTACCATTAGTGCTACACTGACTCCATCCCTCTCCTTAGCATCAATTTGAGGGTGAACAAGACTGTTCGCAACCTAGGTGCCATATTTGACCCTGAAATGAGTTTCCAGCCACACATCCGCGGCATTACTAAAACCACATTTTTCCACCTCCATAACATTGCACGCCTCTGCCCCTGTGTGAGCTCTTCTGCTGCTGAAACCCTCATTCATGCCTTTGTTACCTCTAGACTTGACTACTCCAACTCACTCCTGGCCGGCCTTCCACATTCTACACTACGTAAATTTGAGGTCATCCAAAACTCAGCAGCCCGTGTCCTAACTCGCACCAAGTCACGATCACCCATCACCCCTGTGCTTTCTGACCTACGTTGGCTCCTGGTTAAACAATGCCTTGATTTCAAAATTCTCATCCTTGTTTACAAATCACTCCATGGCCTTGCCCCTCCATATCCCTGTAATCATATTCAGCCTCACAACCCCACAAGATGTCTGCGCTCCTCAAATTCTGGCCACTTGAGCATCCTTCATTATAACTGCTCAACCATTGGTGGCTGTGCCTTCAGCTGTTTGGGCCCTAAGCTGTGGAACTCCCTCCCTAAACCTCTCCGCTGCTCTACCTATCTTTCCTCTTTTAAGACCCTCCTTAAAACCTACCTCTTTAAGCAAGCTTTTGGTGATCTGCCGTAATTTCTTCTTTTGTGGCTCGGTGTCAAATATTTCTGTTTTGCCTTGTAACACTGTTGTGAAGTGCCTTGGGATGTTTTACTATGTTAAAGGGGCTATATAAATAAAAGTTGTTGTTATTACTCTCTCAGTCAATAGAAGACAGACTTTTCAGCGTGGACTCCATCTTAGGTAGTTCCTCGGAGTCGAGGATGACTTGCTTCCACACTAATGAGTTCTAAAGTGGCTGATGAGTCCAATGCGGGATCTACAGTCTCCGTCACAGGTAGGTCAGGTGATGGTTGAAGGGACGGGTGGGTGGGGTGCTTAGTTTATTGTGCGCGCCAACCGCTGTTTGTACCTGACTACCACGTGCTCCTGACAAGGACTCCGCGTTCGATGCTGCTTCTCCACTTTGAGCAGTCATGAGCCAAGGATTCCCAAGAGTCGGTGGGGATGTTACATATTTTGAGGGAGGCTTTGAGGGTATCCTTGAAGCGTTTTCTCTGCCTTCCCAGGGCTCGTTTGCCATGACGGAGTTCGGAATAGAGTGCCTGTTTCGGGAGTCTTGTATCAGGCATGTGGACTACGTGGCCCACGCATCGGAGCTAATTGAGCGTGATCAATGCTTCGATGCTGGGGATTTTGGCCTGAGAGAAGAACACTGACGTTGGTACACTAGCCGTGCCAATGGATTTGAAGAATTTTGCGGATGCAATGTTGGTGGCACTTCTCCAGTGCTTTGAGGTGCCTACTGTACATCCCTGAAGAGAGAGAGTCAGTTGATGTATGAAATAATATAAAACTTTCAGCACAATATATCCAGCGACTTATTTTTATTTAAATATTTATTTCAATCTTCAAGTGACACAACCATTTGATGAAGATCTAGGGTTCACGAAGGGAGTCTTGTATTCACCACTTGAAGTGGCATTCCGGGGATCAGTGCTACTGACTTTGAGTGACTTTTAATGCTGTCATTTTTTTCAAAAGTTGCTTCAGTCTTTCCTAATAACTCCATCCTCTGTCAGTAATTAAGCTCACATTCTCTTCACTCACTCCTGCCCTCCACCCTCTCCTAGACCTCCCCCTTTGTTTTTTCTTCCACTCCCCTCTTTCCCTGGCTCTGTACTTGCTTAAAAACTGTTTCTTCCAGTTCTGATGAAAGGTCATCGACCTGAAACCTTAATTAACTCTGTTTCTCTCTCCACTGATGCTGTCTGAGCCGCTGAGTATTTCCACCTTTTTTTGATATTGTCTCACATTCTCTACAAGGCTTGACTGTCTGTCACTGACCATAGCTGTTCACGTTACGCAAAGGTGATATGACCAGATATTTGGGGCATGACTTCCTCTGACTTGAGCCTTATTGCTTTGACTCTGTAATTCAGTATCCTATTTGCTTTGTTGATTGCTGCCTCACAGTGATCGGACTCATTGAGCAACAAGTCTACGAAAACCCCTGTATCTCTTTCAGCTTCATTCTTGGCTATATTGATACCATTCATGGAGTACTTATGTTGTTCCCTGACTCCCTGGATAGAGAGAACCGAATGGAAAAACTGAGGTCGAGAAATTGCTTTGCTGCCAGTACCTGGCACATGGAGCAATCCCAGTAATGGAAGGGGTAGTCTCGAGGCACACTTGTTATTGAGCCTCGGGCCTCGTTTAAATGATACCGGAAAGGTGCGGACACATGCTGGACAACCCCAGGCAGCTTGTCAGTGATTTGGCATTGGATTCCGGTAGATCCCTGAGGCAGAATGGAGGAAGTGATCGGGAGAGAAATAAATAAATAAATACTTACATTTATATAGCGCCTTTCATGACCACCAGATGTCCCAAAGCGCTTTACAGCCAATGAAGTTCCCGATGTTGGGGAAGACCAGAACCAGGGGACATAGTCTTAGGATAGGAGGTAGGCCATTTTGGACTGAGATGAGGAGCAACTTCTTCACTCAGAGTTGTTAACCTGTGGAATTCCCTGCCGCAGAGAGTTGTTGATGCCAGTTCATTGGATATATTCAAGAGGGAGTTAGATATGGCCTTTACGGCTAAGGGATCAAGGGGTATGGAGAGAAAGCAGGAAAGGGGTACTGAGGGAATGATCAACCATGATATTGAATGGCGGTGCAGGCTCGAAGGGCCGAATGGCCTACTCCTGCACCTATTTTCTATGTTTCTATTTTTCTAAGTGTAGTCACTGTTTCATTGTAGCAAATTGCAGCAGCCAATTTGCGCACAACAAGCTCCCACAAACAGCAATCTGATAACCAGATAAACTGTTTTAGATGTTGATTGAGGAATAAATATTGTCTAAGACACCAGGATAACTCCCTTGCTTTTCTTCAAAATAGTGCCGTTGGATCTTTTATGTCCACCTGGGAGAACAGACGGGGCCTCAGTTTAACGTCTCATCCGAAAGACTGCACCTCTAACAGTGCAGCACTCCCTCAGTACTGCACTGGAGGTCAACCCAGATTTTTGTGCTCAAGTCCCTGGAGTGGGACTTGAATCCACAACCTTCTGACTCCGAGGCAAGGGTGCTACTAACTGAACCATGGCTAAGGGTGTGGGCAATTGGGAGGCCTTTGACGCTGTTAACCGCGAGGGACTATGGAGCGTCCTCCTCCGTTTCGGCCTCCCCCAAAAGTTTGTCGCTATCCTCCATCTGCTCCACGACGACATGCAAGCCGTGATCCTGACCAACAGATCCAATCCATGTCCAGACCGGGGTCAAGCAGGGCTGCGTCATCGTGCCAACCCTCTTCTCGATCTTCGTCGCTGCAATGCTCCACCTCACACTCAGCAAGCTCCCCGCTGGAGTGGAACTAAACTACAGAACCAGTGAGAACCTGTTCAACCTTCGTCTTCTCCAGGCCAGATCCAAGACCATCCCATCCTCTGTCATTAAGCTACAGTACACGGATGACGCTTGCGTCTGCGCACACTGAGGCTGAACTCCAAGTCATAGTCAACATCTTCACTGAGGCGTACGAAAGCATGGACCTGACACAAAACATCTGTAAGACAAAGGTCCTCCACCAACCTGACCCCGCCACACAGCACTGCCCCCCAGTCATCAAGATCCACGCCGTGCGGCAAACCAGACTCCCCACCCACCCTTTCCTTCAATGACTATCTGTCCCACCTGTGACAGAGACTGTAATTCCTGTATTGGACTGTTCAGTCACCTAAGAACTCACTTTTAGAGTGGAAGCAAGTCTCCCTCAATTCCAAGGGACTGCCTATGATGATGATGTGATTGCTTAACAGATGGTACACCATGTATCTTTTGCCTCTACTAAAACAGTGGACAGAGGGATGTCACATGAATGATTGTGTTTGCTAATATTGCCAACAGTATTGTTTTTTTTAAACACCTTGGGGCAAAAAAAAAAGTTGAAAGTGATGTTGGTTTTCTCATATTTTGAATGCAAATAAAGTTGAAGGATTCGTGCTATAAGCTTGAATTGCCTTTACAGGGTTATTAGATGACCGTTTCGATGGATCATCGTACAAACAGAAAGATCACTTTATATCTCTGCTGATCTCTTTCAAAGCTGCTGTAATTTCAGATGTGGAGATAGAACTTAACCGCACAATGTGGATAAATCTGTTTTGCTTTCAATTCGGGCTCAGCAAGCCAATTCACTTTTCCACATTTGTAGAACAGACATACGATACATTGGATGTATTTGCCAAGTGTATTTAACTTGTTGCAAACTGTATATTTTATAAATATTTAAGTAATGAGATACTCCCAAGATCTCTACTGTAACATTAGGAGATTGTTAAGCATTGTAAAGATTAATGATTTCCATTCCACTCTGGTAAAGAATAGCATGGATCAAAAGTCGTACTTCAACAAATTAGATCGTAGCAGTGTAGATCTTGACATTTGATTGCTTGCCTGTAACAACAGGTTCAATTTCTGGGTAATTAACTGACTCGCTGATATCTGTCCAATTGGCCAAATTGGGTGTAACTTCTGTAGCTTTCATCTCCTTCCTGGCTACTGCTTTCAGTGCTCAGGACCTTTTCTGGTCATTGTTAGCAAATGCATGCACTGCTCCTCTGTCATCGCCCATTCCATTCTTGGAACGGTTTCACTTGCACCATATAAGAAGCTTTTTGTTTTTATAACACAAATCTAATTTTACCTTTCCTGGTAAACATGGTTTTGAGGTAGAGGCTAGGGAAACAAAGGAGACCGGCCAGGAAAGAGTTTACTTTATTCATTCAATCAAGTTTTAAATTAGTGCCCAGTGAATGCACTTCATCTGAGTATTACCAGTTATAATTCTCTGCAGAAATAGTCCAACAAATGAAGGTAGTTGGCAAAGAAGTATTTGTATTCGGCTATACATGTTGTACAGTATTTAGAACGCAGAAATTGAGTTTTTGTGACTGGCATATGTCACCTGACAGTATGTAACATCACTGTGTGGACAGTTACAATGCACAGATTGTTCGCATGGAACTGTGACAACCTAGCCACCAGCAGAACTCTTCAGCATCTTCATAGCTTCATCTATATACAAGATTGTTCCTAGCTCTCAAATAAAATTAGCAGTTGAACACTAAAGAGATGAGTAACAATTACTAACCAACGCCATTTCACCCCTGTGCTCGCTGACCTACTTTGGTTCACGGTCCAGCAATGCTTCGATTTTAAAAATTCTCAACCTTGCATTCAAATCGCTCCATGGTCTCGCCCCTTCCTACCTCTGCAACCTCCTCCAGCCCTTCAACTTTCCGAGATCTCTGTGCTCCTCCAATTATGGCCTTTTGTGCAACCCTGAATTCCATTGCTCCACTATTGGTGACCATGCCTTCAGCTGACTGTACCCTAAGATCTGGAATTCCCTCCCTACACCTCACCACCTCTCCTCCTTTAAAGATCGCTTGTACTATGTGGCTCTGTCAAATTGTATCTGACGCTCCTGTGAAGCACCTTGGGATGTTTTACTATGTTAAAGACACTAAATACATGTTTGTTTGCACAGTCATCACTTGCAGTGTGTACAGAAACAATTACAAGGCCTTAGCTCTTCCAGAGAACTGGTGTGATGTTTGAATTAAAGAATCTGTGATTTCCCCGAGTGAAGATGTGAGTTTTCTTTGGGAAGTACTCTTGTATGTCGTCGCCCTCACAATTTTATTAATTTTAAAACAAAAGTTTACTAATAGCTGATGCTCAAAATTATTCTGTAGTAAAAGGAACATAAATGTAGTTATATAAAAATAGAGATCAGAAAAACCATGGAGCTTATTATTTCAATTAAAATTATTTGAACTTATTGGGTCTGCTTTGATTTCACATTTACTTTAAATGGATTAGTGCCTTTGTTCAAATAATGGAACAAGTAATTACATGCTTACAATAGCGCTCAAACCTCAAGGCACATACAGGGTGTGCTGTGTAGGCACATCTAAGTATCAGGTGGGAAGCTGCATCAAGCAGATGGCATTTGTAAGAGCCATTTTTGAACATATATATTTTAAAAGATGGGTTTACTGGAGTATTGCACAATTGAGGGATAGAAATTTTTTTAAAGAATATTTTGTATCATCACCCATTACCTACATATCTGAACACAGGATTACAATTCCTTCTACACAAGATAAAGTGTAGAAGGACCAACAGCTGTAAAGTGGGATTAGGCTGGATAGCTCTTTGTCGGCCAGCAGGACACGATGGACTGAAATGGCCTCCTTCCGTGCTGTAAATTTCTATGAAAGAAAGGAATAAATTGGCAATTTTTGTTTATGTTGTAGCCAGGGCGAGGGATGTTGGTGTTTGGGCATCAAGCAGTTTCCATTTAGGGCACTCGGTGTCAGCATCAAACATTCCCAGGTCCAGTATGTGGCAGTTCTGTTTAAAGCTTATGTCCACAGTTTATGCACATCATTCTGCATCAAGGGTAGATCGACAACCCAGCTGTGCGGCATCTGCCAGACCTCTGTCACCAGCTACTGTGAGGTGCACAAGAGCAGCTCCAGCTTTACTCGAGCTGTGATTTCCTTCCCTCCCTATAAATAACGGCCTCCTTTCTGCTGACTACCTGATTTTGTGGCTATGACGTGGTACAGCTATCTTTTATATTAAAAAAAACACTTTTTTTTTTACCATTGCACACTATCAATTAAATTCATGGTACAACCGCCAGCAGCAGTGTAATGTACACAGTGCCATATTTGTTTTGTCTTAAAACACTCCTGTGCAGCACCTTGGGATGTTTTACTATGTTAAAGGTGCTATATAAATACAAGTTGTTGTTGTTGTTGTTTTGAACATAATGTGCCACTTGGATCTGCATTTTATAATTTAAAAATAATAGAAAATAGGAATTGTTGGATTATACTTTTGGTTGCCCTGCAAGCTGAACAAGAAATCATTTTGAAATGTGCAATTGACCGTGTGTGTAATTCTCTTCTAGAGCAGTTAGTGTTGGGGATGTACAAAGAGCCATCACAGGCGTGGGATAGAGACTACGACCGCTTCATCCTTCCTCTGCTGGAGGACATGCAACCCTGCTACATCCTTTATCGCCTTGACAGCCAGAATGCACAGGGCTACGAATGGCTCTTTATTTCCTGGTCTCCTGATCATTCCCCAGTAAGTTTTACACACTTTATTCAATATAACTAATATTATGAGGTTGGTCAGGCATTGAAAGAGAGGAAGACAGGTTAACAGTTCATGTTGTGACCTTTTATTTGTTTCTATAATTTAAAAAAAAATATCAAAACTGTGTTGAAAGAGTCTACACTGTACCTATGCAGCACCTTTCTGGTGTGAACCAGCTAATATAGGGGCTCTGTTTCAATGTTTCTGAGCCAGGTCACTTGCTGTTTTAGAATATAAGCCTGTCTGAAAATGTTTTACAACAACGCTGTCCCTTTAATAATGTTGATTCTTATTTCCACTTTCCGAAGCTGATCATAAAAATGAAAACTATATATTGAGCAGGGTGGTATTCCATGTCTGCTCATTAATGTTTCACTGCTTGGACTACAAATGAAATCGAAACCTGTTTTTATGCAGTCAAGCTGTCTCTCGGGGAGTATTTTTGATCTATGGAAGTACTTGTAAGTGAACAGGGCACTACACACCTCATTTATTAAAGTTTTCTCTTTATCCCCACCTATAAGATGATAACCCCCCCCCCCCCCCCCAACCATTCAACCAAAAATTCTACGTCCCCAGGGTTCCCAGAGAGAGAAATTCAATTTTGATGCATGTTAACTGTCCCTTAGAGAGTCTAGAAGAGAGACTGTAGTGGGACTGGGCCAGGCGGGTGATTGTACTCCCCGGAATGATTTGCACTACTGTCCCTCCCCATAATTCACCCATATAAGGCAACCCCCCACCAACTTTCAATGCCAGAACAATGCTCTAAATTGACTGTCCCATGCATTGCCACTGCCAAAGAGACCAGAAAACACAGAGCAGTTGGAGTAAGCCAGGCAATTGTACTTTGCCAGAATGGACTGCAGCACCATCTACCACAATGTCTTGCTTTATGGTACACCCCTAAATAGTGATCCAAATGTTTTGTCCCATACCGCTGCCAGAGATTTGGCAGATGACTGTGACTGTGCCAGGCTGGTGCTTGCTCGCCCTGGCATGGGCTACAGTACCATCCACAGCAATAACTCACGTATACGGTAAACTTCCAAATTTCAATGCCCATGAAATGACTTGTATGTGCAGATATACAGGAGTTGCAAGATGTAAAATAAGTTAAAGAAATTGAGCCATGACTCCTTTTACTCCCTTGTTATAAATGCCAAGTTTTTTTTTCTTGTTCATGTGTTCCAAGTAAATTTCCTTCATTTTCAGGAAAGGCTGCATATTAATTTTTATTGCATTTCCTCAATCCTACAGATACTATACTTGTTTTCTGAAAGTAATGATCACACTTTTTTTTTAAGTGTCTGAACTGTAGTGTGGAGTCCGCAAGACAAAAGCTGCATATCAAACAAATGTCAGCAACAGATTTTACACCCTTATCAGTGTGCTGCCGGTTACACTGATGGATGGAGCAGGAAGCTGCTGAACACTAACCAAAGCCTCGTTTCTGCTGAGAAAACAAATTTGGGCTCCAAATTGTACTTAACGATTTGACTAAAGAAAAACTTCTAAAGATAGAATAATGTAATACTTTCAAACTAGAAAATAAAGTAGTAAATGGGAAAAAAATTTTCAGCATGCAGTTTGTTTTCATTCAAGTCCTCAATATCAAATAGTACAGAAATGAATAAAGCTTCATTGTACATTACCCAAGCCACAGAATTGACTTGCAATTCACTGTTATGACTGTATGAAATCCCTTTATTTTCTTTGTTTTCTCCCGGTATGAATTTTGTCAGGCCTTCTGAGGCCATGATGACAGAAGGCAGCCTGCTCCTAGGACTGCCCTGATACAGTAGACATCTCAAAGCGCTGGAAAAGTACCACCAATGCTGCCTCCACAAGATCCTGCAAATCCACTGGGAGGATAAACGCACCAACGTCGTTGTTCTCGCTCAGGCTAACATCCCCAACATCGAAGCACTGACCAAGCTCGACCAGCTCCCTTCGGAGGGCTACATCGTCCCCATGCCCGACACGAGACTCCCAAAGCAAGCGCTCTACTCTGAACTCCTATTGAGGAAACGTTTCAATGACTCCTCAAAGCCTCCTTGATAAAGTGCAACATCCCCACCGTTACCTGGGAATCCCTGGCTTAAGACTGCTCAAAATGGAGGAAGAGCATTCGGGAGGGCGCTGAGCACCTCGAGCTTCATCGCCGAGCGCATGCAGAAATCAAGCGCAGGCAGCGGAAGGAGCCTGCGGCAAACCAGGCTCCCCACCCACCCTTCCTTCAATTACTGTCTGCATCACCTGTGACAGAGACTGTAGGTCTCGTATTGGACTGTACAGTCACCTGAGAACTCACTTTTAGAGTGGAAGCAAGTCTTCCTCGATTTCGAGGGACTGCCTATGATGATACTTCGAAACGCGCGACATACAAGAGCAGACTAGTTCATGGTTTCCTTCACTCAATGGAATTCACTTGGCCTCCTTTCAGTACGTCCCCACAACAGTGAAACTGAGATCACAAAGAGCAGGCACAGACTCAATGGGCCAAATGCTCTCCTTCTGTGCTGTACTGTTCTATGATTCTATCACAAGCTCTCCGGAATCTGGAATCAAGCCTGTGTCCTTCTACTCCAAGTCAGATTTCAACGTAAAATTACAGGCATTCGCCTCACATTGGACCACTTCCATTTTCAGTATCATGGTCAATTAAACTTTTATGTTCCAAATGTGATTTTTTTTTTCCTTTTTTAAAAAAAAAAATTGCTCCAAATATGTTATGGGCATCCAGCCAATTGGATGCACCAAGCTCCATTAAGTGGATTAAAGAGTGTGCTGTAGTATGTTCAGAAAGTAACGCGAGCTGGTTTATCCAAAGCCCTAAATCTGTTTCCTTAGCAATGCTGAAATCCTGTCAGCAGCTTCTTCGCACTTATAATATTTTTCCAACTCTCACTGAAAATATTGAATATCCCAGTTTTTATATTAAGTTGTTTGATGCCCCCTTTTTGTGTTTGGATATGCAGCTTAGTATTCTAATTTTGTACTTTCTATCGTAGATTTACATTTTAAAATGATACAATTAAAGTGATGCTACTGGCAAAACCACTCCCAGATAGATAAACAGTGATTAAGTGCTTAACAATTTTTTAAGCTTCTAGCATGACAGTAAAGTCAGAATTTGCTCTCCAAAATTCATTTGATAGTTGCCTCTGGTAACTTGCAACACAGTGATTTCATAGTCATATAGAATTAAGTTGCTTGTTCTATTGCGCAGCAACTTTTTATAGTTTCTTGTGTTCCTTCAGCCTGTCCCCATGTAGTGGCCACGGTAATGAGGCAAAAACTGCTGCACAGGGTTATGGAAAGTTCAGTCATGGAGGCGAGATATTTTTCTCTGCATGCTGCAACCAAAAAACAGCCCCAGATTAGAAAAAAAAGAAAGACTTGCATTTATATAAACGCCTTTTGCAACCTCAGGACGTCCCAAGCACTTTACAACTAATGAAGTACTTTTGCAGTCACTGTTGTAATATAGGAAATATAGCAGCCACTTTGCACACACCAAGCTCCCACAAACTGATAATCTGTTTATCTTTGTTATTTTGATTGAGGGATAAATATTGACCAGGTCACCGGGGATAATTCCCCTGCTCCTCTTCAAAATAATGCCATGGGATCTACGTCTATCTGAGAGAGCAGACAAGGTCTCCGTTTAACATCTGAAAGATGGTACCTCCGATAGTGCAGAACCCGCTCAGCACGGCACTGGAGTGTCAGCCTAGATTTTTGTGCTCAAGTCTCTAGAGTGGGACTTGAACGCACAACCTTCTGACTCAGATGCGCAAGTTGACCTGTGTCCTTTTAGCTTCTTCTGTTTTTCTTTCATAGATTAAATGTGGCAGGTTCTGGAGTTGGCAGATACAAGTATAGTGGCCTATTGGTTCAGGTACTGGACTTGCAACCCAGATGCCTTGAGTTCAAATTATATCATGGCAAGTTGTGAAATTATATATTTTTTAAATCTGCTTATTTCTGCCCTAGCACCATAAAACCTACCAATTCTCACCAGTCTGTCCTATATATGATTGCAGTGCCACACTCAGGGAAACGCGGGTGGGCAATAAATACTGCCTCGCCGGTATCCCTGAGAATATCTTGAGATATTCAGATCTGAAAGCAAATTCCACTGACTCTTAAGCCTTTGTTGGCACTTAAAGGCAGCATAAGTTTTGGCTTCAGTGCACTGTGGTGGACTGTCTGTTTCCTATTAATGAGACCTCACCCTAACAATGTCTGTATCTGTTGTTGCAAGCATGTGCTTTAAAGAAGCATTGTCACAATGGAAAAGTGCAAGAAGCCTTATGTATTTGCATGTGAAGTATGCACCACTGTTACATTACAGATTGCATTCGATGATTATTTGTTACAAATGATCTGTTACAGTTTACATAAAGGTCAAATTGCAGAAAGTTCCCGCATTAACAGATATATCCTCTGCAGTCTTAAAAAAAATTGAGACATTTTCACAAGAAGTGGTTTCAGGAATTCAGTTAATAGATAGGGGCCCTCGTGGCAAACACTGAAAAGAAATTTCAAGTTTATTGCCCTATTTTTATGAGCATTTTTTCCACCTTTGAGCCCCTCGCACCATTTTCCAACCGACTACTGGTGATGTGACTGTAGATCACAGTGACTCGAATTTTTCCCCCTCTTCCAATTTTAGCTTTCCCTCACTACAGCTCCACGATGGCATGGCTAAAATCAGGAATGTGCCATATGAGGAAATCATAGTTGTAATCCCACATTTTGCCATCATTCTTTGGGCTGGTATATCAGAGCATAATTCAAAGCACCTGCAGTAATCCTTTCAACGGGTAACATTTTCTGCAATATTAGAATCCCTGGCAGATTAGTGTTTCGGTACCATTTTACTGAGTGGCACTTGTTCATGAATAACTACTGCCACCTGCTGACCGGCTCAGTGAACAGGCTGCAATAATCAAAGTATGAGGCAATCAGAAAAGTGTTAGTTAAATAATCACTCCAGTATTGGTCTGGTACTGGTACCTTATTGAAAAGGGGCATTAGCATGTTTACGTGGTGTGTTTTATTTCTTTCTGCACTGCAAAACAATGCTACGTGGTTAAAATCCAATGCATTAGTCACCAATTACCTATTTTATATGTGCACTATATGTAGATCAAATTGCATGCCACTATAATATGTGGTATGTTACTTTAAAGGAGCATTACTTGAAATCATCGTTGAGCCTTAAACTGTGATAAAGATGGAAACTCACTTCTCCAAATTTTATATTTTTTGAATTCATCTTGTATGTTTACCATTGGCGGCCGTGCCTGCAGCTGCCTAGGCTCCAAGCTCTGGCATTCTCTCCCTAAACCTCTTCACCTTTCTCTCCTTCTTTAAGACGCTCCTTAAAACCTACCTCTTTGACCAAGCTTTTTGGTCACCTCTCCTAATATCTCCTTATAGAATCATAGAAATTTACAGCACAGAAGGATGCCATTTTGGCCCATCATTTCCGCGCCGGCCAACAAAGAGCTATCCAGCCTAATCCCACTTTCCAGCTCTTGGTCCATGGCAGGTTACGGCACTTCACGTGCATATCCAAGTACTTTTCAAATGTGGTGAGGGTTTCTGCCTCTACCATCCTTTCAGGCAGAGTTCCAGACCCCCACCATCCTCTGGGTTAAAAACTTTCTCCTTAACTCCACACTAATCCTTCTAGCAATTACTTGAAATCTATGCCCCCTGGTTGTTGACCTCTCTGTTAAGGGAAATAGGTCCTTCCTATGTGGCTCGGTGGCAAATTTTGTTGGATAACGCTGCTGTGAAGCACCTTGGGACATTTTAACTATGTTAAAGGCGCTATATAAATGCAAGTTGTTGTTGTTTGAAATGCAGTGTTTTCCTCAGCTGCGGTAAATTCTGATGTAAAATTGCCTCCTATCTCCATACCAATAACTGCACTTTGGATGTGACGCTGACTCATGCAGTCCAGAAAATGTTCCATGGTCGAGGGGGGGGTGCGTGGGTACAATCTGCGTATCTAATTGCTATCTTGCAATCTCTGCTGCAAACTTGTGTGTGTGTGAATGTCAGGAATAATGTTGGTTCATTGTAATGGTCCAACGGTCCAATACCGAACTCACCGACATTTAATATCCAGGCTCGTACAGGGAGAATAGGCACGTTACCGAACGATCCCGAATTCCTCTACCACACGTACCGCAGCCTACGGGAAGAGAGGTAAAGAGAGACAATTGGAAAAGGAACAGATAATGGATCCAATTAGCATTATTTACAAGGCAGTATCCAACTGAGGGATTCGGATGATGCAATAAACCACAGACTGAATCCCAGGATTAGACTGTTCTTTTAGATTCAATGAGAAATGTCTTTCTTTAGTTTGTGCTGACATCCCTTTTTCAAATATGTATTTTTAAGTCTCAAATTTCATAATATGCTCGCAATGACTTCAATTAGAACTCATTGTGGGGGGGAAAAGTACAAGGGAAACATGTTACTGTTTCAACAAGGCTGAAAATGATTGATTATTGTAATGCAGCATGATATGTGTATGGCTGAAAGCTGTGAGTATTTCACTCACGGAGAATATTTGTTAATTCAAACCTGAGAAAAAAGTACCCATTATTAAATTTGAGATTACTTCGATATCAGGAGCTGAAATTATTTTTCAACCATAAGAGAAATTTGTTTGCAGACGGAACTTTTAAGTAAATCGGCCGTATATGCAAACTGTACATCTGCAGTTTCAGACTTGGAGTGCTCTGCCTATTGTTTAATTAATTTAGTTGTGGTAAAATGGAGCTATAATTAACATTCTTCTGAATAATTTTCTTTCTCTTCACTAAAATATTGTGTGTGTGTGTGTGTGTGGAACTCTCTACCATGGGGAGTGATAGAAGAGAATAGTATAGATGCATTTAAGGGGAGGCTAGACAAGCATATGAGGGAGAAAGGGATAGATGGTTATTCTGAGTTAGATGAGGAAGGACGGAGGAGGCTCGAGTGGAGCATAAACGCTGGCATGGACTGGTTGGGCTGAATGGCCTGTTTCTGTGCTGTATATCCTATATAATATATATTTATGTGTGTGTATTATGTTCAAACAATGATTGTTAATGACATTGAATTGGTTGGGAGGAGCTCCTGAACCCAGCATTATGCTGAAGTTCCATGAACATCAGTATATTTACACAGGGGCCATCAATATTCTTCTTTGAACTGTGTGCTTTAATTTGACCCATTGTTGGGTTCAGTAACTCTTAACCATGATGTAATTTCCATCCGAAGATTTAATGTCATTTTTCTTGAAATTTACAAAAATAAATGAGAACAAAACAAAAGAATGTTAATATAAATGTTCATTCTTAGTTGAATCTTTGCTGAAGCAGGACTGCTGGTGAGAATTCCTAATTAAGGTCAGTCCACAGCACAAGAGATGTGGGCAACAATGGCATAACATTTTTAATGGTGGTTGGCAATCGGTCAGTTTGTTAACATAAGAATTAGGAGCAGGAGTAGGCCATACGGCCCCTCGAGCCTGCTCCGTCATCCAATAAGATCATGGCTGATCTTCGACCTCAGCTCCACTTTCCCGCTCAATCCCCATATCCCTTAATTCCCCCTAGAGTCCAAAAATCTATCAATCTCAGCCTTGAATATACTCAATGATGTAACATCCACAGCCTTTTGGGGTAGAGAATTCCGAAGCTTCACAAGCCTCTGAGTGAAGGAATTCCTCTTCATCTCAGTCTTAAATGGTCGACCCTTATCCTGAGACTATAAGAACATAGGCCATACGGTCCCTTGAGCCTGCTCCACCATTCAAGATCATTGCTGATCTTCGACCTCAACGCCACTTCCCCACCCAATCTACATATCTCTTGATTCCCCTAGAGTCCAAAAATCTATATCTCAGCCTTGAATATACTCAACAATTCAGCATCCACAGCCGTTTTGGTAGAGAATTCCAAAGATTCACAACCCTCTGAGTGAAGAAATTCCTCATCTTAAATGGCTGACCCCTTATTCTGAGACTATGTCCCCTAGTTTTAGACTCTCCAGCTGGAGAAAACAACCTCTCAGCATCTACCCTTACAGTTGCCCTCAGAATCTTTTATGTTTCAATGAGGTCACCTCTCATTTTTCTAAACTCCAGGGAATATAGGCCCAATCTACTCACTCCCCCCTCATAGGACAATTCTCTCATCCCAGGAATCAATGTAGGGAACCTTCATTGCACCGCCTCTAAGACAAGTATATCCTTCCTCAGATAAGGAGACCAAAGTTGTTGAGTTGTATATGTGTAGACGGCAGTTTCAACTCTTCACTTTGTACAATTCTTTATGCTACTGAGAAAATCTGCTTTCCCTGCATCCTGTTCCAAGTTATATACATACTCTAACCTCACCATGTTTTACATAGGTCAGACAAAAGATGCTGTATGCAGCAACTAGAGCCACTGTGAAAAAAGAGTTCGGTGGAGGACACATTAAGGATGAGTTGTTTGGAACAATGAAGGTATCATGATACTGCATTTAAATGGATGAATATTGCACCAAAACAGCAAGATATGATTTATTATCTTTGCACTTTTCATTGAATGGGTAATGTGGAACTTTGAAAAATGTAATGAGCAACATACAAACCTATGCTTCACAACTGACCTTCAATAGTGTATTTAAAATTATAACTGAAGATATTATTTTCCTGGATTTGCTTTTAGTCACCTTGGCTAGAATTCTAAGATTATGTTCTCTTGTTCTGGATTTCGTTTCTAGAGAATAGAATTGTTCCCTCAGTATCTGTCAATTCCCTCCATTATTTTAAACATGTCCATCAGAGCAGCCCTTAAATTCCTCAACTCCAGGTAATGTAAGCCGAGTGTACTCAGTCCCTTCATGCCAGGTATCCTCCTGTAAATCATATATTTTTCGAGGAGCAGCATAGCATAGGCTAAACACAATATTGCAAAAGAGTTCTGACCAGTGCTCTTCATAACTACACCACGATTTTCCTTGCTTTTATGCAACCTTTTCTGATGAAGTGTGGCATGCTATTAACCTCTTTGATTCCTTTTAGCATCTACGAGCTGGCTTTTCATGATTTGTGTACCTGAACCCATAAACCCCTTTGCTCACCTACTCCTCTACCACTTCCCTATTTAAATTATGCTCCCATTTGCTGTTCTTATGTCCATAGTGTACTTCCCCTCACACTGTTACGTTAAACTGCTTTTTGCAATTTTCTGTTGTTTTCACAATTCATTTTATCTCAAACATTGCCTCCTAACCATTTTTCCCTCCATGCCACAAGATTCGAGCACAACTCCAAATTTACTGATCTTTTTTAATACACTCGGATGGAAACCATCTGAACCCAGAGATTTGTCCGGCTTCAATCCTGTAATTTTATCCATTACATTTCTCTGTTTGTATTAATCCCTGTAAGATTTCCCCCTTCACTCATTTCTAGTCTTCCCTCTCGCGCTGGTATTATATCCTCCTCCACTAGACAACTGAAGCAAAAAAACCATGAACACTTCTGCCATCTCTTTATTATTTACTATTGTCAACTTTTTCGTTTACTCCCTTTGTCTTGACTTGCTTATAAAAGCCTTCAATTTGCCCAGATACTATCTGTAAATATTTTTTTATACTCCCTTATGATTGAGTTTTGAAATATAATTTTGTGCCTTATAATTTCTGATGAGCTACACAGGTAGGCTGTATACCTGCAAATTATCTGCATATGAAGACTGTACATGTTAGGAAATAGTAACTCTTAAAACCTATACAAAGATGACCCTGCCAGCCGTACTGCTTGCCCGAATAAGAAATTAGTGCGATTTGACTGAATTCAACCTGCTGCTAATGTCAATTCTGGGAGCAATTTGATTTTGTGTTTGTTAATATTCTGATGTTGAAAGCTACAATGTGTTTCTCCCAACAGGAAGACGTCTGTTTTGGTGGCTACCAGAAGCATGTCCTGTCCCGCTTGGGGCCAGCACCACTTACAGCAGCTGAGGAGGAACTGAAGCAGATTAAGATTAATGAGGTAACAATATCAGCAATTCTCTTATCACCATCCACTTTCCTGTAGTTACTTTCGTTGAACGGTTTTTACAGTGTGAAAGATCATCAGTTTACTTTGTCTGTCTCGGCAGGGACCATGACCCAGTTACAGGATTTCGTACAGTGAATTCTAGGAATAAGTAAATGGTTTCGATTTGATTTACTGGGTGCAACATTACCATTTTAAATATGCCTTCATTATTTATGTTTCTGTAAAAAAAAAATCATATTTTCTTTCAAATTTTGGTTAATTTTAAAATTGCTAGAGCCTTGCACCAAGAGCACAGATGTGTGCCGGTGATTCCTCCACATGGTAAATTGCAGATCACAATAGGGGGTGTTGATGATCAGAGTCCAGGAAGTTTCCAACATGGAAGGAGACATAATTAATGGATCGTTTTAATTGCTCTACGCACCTTTCAGACTCGAATGATGAGGGAAATAAATAACTCTTAAGCAATATCCTTCTAAAAATTAAAGGATGTTCATGAGATCCTACAAAAAGAAAATTACATAAAGTAACATTATTGAAGTGAAAGTCACACGGCCTCAGGATTTTTAAAACTAGCTATTTTCACAGTCCACAGTCTCTGCGCCAATCCTCACCATTTAACTATTTATTGTTGGATGATGATTTACTGAAGGATGGGAACTTGCTATTAAGCTCATCTTGTACTGGTGCTGCTCTTGAGCCAGCCACTCAGGTATGCATGCAAGTGACTCGCATTATGTCCTGCCTGGTCTGTAGGGAGACAACAGGCCTTCACTCCGCTTTCCCTCCAGATTATCCAGCTGTGATCATAAACTAACCTCGGGCAGAATAGTGGCTCTACATCTAAATTCTACCAGAATGTTGTTGGACCAAGTACCAAACCAGGCCGTTCTGCATGAATTCAAGTTGAACGAAAATCTCGCTGATGTAAAAAGATTTTTTTTTTATGAATGGACTGCAGAGCACTCAGTTATCATTGGTGAAAGATGATACTTGATAATATAGTGATGAGGAGCTTGATCGAGATGATTACATTGCACCCAATGCAATAATTGAAAAAAAATAATGCTAGACATTCTGTTAAATAGATAGTCTTATTATTCAAATGAAATACCCTCTCTACACACTTGTGGGTTATTTTGCCCATTGTGGGTTATAGTATTCAGTACTGCATATTTAATTGCCATGCATCTGTACAAAATCCATTCATGGATACCACATTGAGATTTTCTTAAATCTGTCAGTTGTTGGATTCACATTCATCACAAAGTGGTTTGCACTCTAGGTTAATCAATTGTGAATGATGGAGTATTTTTCTCTTGAGATAAAAAGCCTTCTTTTTAAAAAAAAAAGACATGTTAACCTGATTGTGACAAAAAGTATTTCTGTAGCTGTGGGTTGACATTACTGTTTTTTTCAGGATAAGGTGATCCAGGTAAGCATTTAAACATTTCCATCTTTTGCTTTATCTTGTGTACTTTTGAAGTGAACGTGACAAAACTTTGAATTTTGGATAAAGAATGGAATTAGCGATGCCCCGAGTACAGTATAATGCAGCCGTTCATTCGTGTCTGATGATATCAGAAAAGGACCATTAAAGGGGCGGTGTTGCCATGGTAAATTGTCTTCTAAGATGCTTTATACCACATCGGTAGTCCTGGAAGGGCTGAAGCAGCATGATAATGCAACCACGTTGCCAGTTGCAAGTGGTGTTGCACATTTAGATCATCACAAATAACAATTAAGACAAGAATCAAAAAAGTACATTTGGTGTTGCTACAGCATTTACTGGAAACTCTCCACAGCAGAATGGAGGCTATTCATCTCTGGTTGTTCCAAGAACAAAGCCTGCACCAAAGCACCCAGCATGGTGGCACCACCCTTTAATAATGTCGGCATTTTTAAAAACATACTTCACACAACAACTGGCTCCAGTTACTACTGTGTTGCATGAACAGAAATGCAGTGTTTTGAACTGACAATTTGATGCATGTCAAATTCCTGTGTGCCAATCAGAAACTGAGTTGACTATAGGTCTAGAGAGAAAGTTCCATCATCACCCACCCTCCCCCAATAAATTCAAGTGAAATCTTTGAGTCTAAATGATACAGAGCTTTGAATTTTGGATAAAGAGTGGAATTAGCGATTCCCCGAGTACAGTACAATGCAGCCGTTCATTCGTGTCTGATGGTATCAGAAAAAGACCATTAAAGGGGCGGTGTTGCCATTGGCCAGGTTTATTAGCTGCATGCATGTGATCTGCTAGGTAAGTGCAGCGCATTATCACAGCTGTCTGATTCTTCTGCTTTACAAGGTTGGAAGTCCTACCATTTTAATTCAGATTGTTCCACAATTCTCTGAAATTAGGGAATCTATACACAGTGCCAAGATTCAGTGAAATATGAGAGTTCCTGTATAATTGAGAGCCCTGGAATTATTTGTTCATGTAGTCACTAGAAAACCCATGGTGTATAACCTTCAGTCTGCCCTGATGACATTGCAAAAATCAAGGGCTAGTCATGTGGGGAATTGAATGCATAAGGTTTCCAGCAATAAAAACTAGAATCTAGGTTTAACTACGAATGGTGTTCTGGAACCACATATAATCTTTACCAGTGTCTCAGATCACTCTTGTATTCTATGTTTTATGCTCCAAGGCAGTCTGGAGACAAACAACTCAGTGGAATTTGTCCAACGTACTCCACCACCACCCCCAGCCACCAGGAGTGGTACTCTACACTAGAGTGCTGTTCACTGTTCCTAATGTCCCTATAAGGGGGCATTCTGCCCAGTGGAGTCAATTTTGACTTCTGGCCGATGGCTCCAGTGGCAAAGAGGCACCTGTGATTTTGAGGCCCGGCCTCATTTAAATTTGGCAGACAAGTTGCACGGAGCCAAGTGAATCATCCCGATGTAGCTCGCCAGATTATGGTCTCAAGATTGAGTCAGCAAGGTAAGTTGTGGGTGGGCTGGGAGAGTGTAGTGATCGCAGTGGGTGGGAGTGATGAGGTGGTAGTGGCCCAGACTATTTTCCTCCGGGGGCCCACAAAAGAAATTTGACACTTACCTTGGTGGGTCTCCAGTTCCATCGCCCTTTGAACTGGTCAGAGTGCGCACAGCCCACGTTCTGACCAGTTCCAACTTAAATTATGTCTTAGGACCCCGATTTACATTATAAAAAGGTCCAATCGCCTGAAACAGGCGGGCATTTTGGACACCCTGTGGTAGGCCCCTTTCAAAATGAAGCCAGCCACATGGTGGGGCACTAAGACTACTGACCCCATTTTGAGGCCATTACCTTCCCATTAACCCAAGATAGAGGCAGTGAAAATCGACCTCCGAATGTCTGGTCTCTGATTGCCTCTGCACTTGTATGCACAAAACACAAGAATAGGGAGAATTAAAATGTATATCTATTTGACATAAATGTAATAAATCTTGTTTGTGGTGTGTGTCTACCCAATCTTGATATTTCAATTTATTTTGCTTTCTACAGTTGTCCTGACTGCAGTGTGGTGAAATTTGCATGTCTGTCAGTTGTCATTGCTTTTCTGATATTTCTTTGCATTCTGCAAAAATTGTTTCCTTATCAAAAACTGAATGCATTTGCCCTCTTTGTTTTTTTATATATCTAAACTCAAATTGAAAACAAAATTCAATTAATGTAATTCCCCAGAAAGGGTTGACTGTACCTGGACCACCGTCAAGCCTTTAAACAGTCAATTAAAAGCAGAGTTACCAAAGACCTGGGAGCAGGTGACCTGTCTGCCCTATAAGCCTCAGATATGATGCTTGGCACAAAATGTGAACAATATAAATGGAGAAAATATTATAGAGTAGGCACTCTCAAAAGCTGGCCCCCATTTGACGTATTTAAACTCTAAACCTGTTGCAGGGGTTTTCCCTCAGTGTTTATCGCTCCTTTCCTGAAAGAGGTAGCTCATGCTGTACCTCACCACTGGCTGGCTGAGAACCTGTGTGAATCTGGATGGTGAGTGGTGCCAGGCTGTTTACACACACGGCATAATAGCCGAGCCTGATCAGGTACTCAACCGACTGGTCACTTGTATGCTTTGTAGTACATGTCACTGGACAGTGGAACTGACTGCCTTTTTCTCTTCCGCCGCCCCCCCCCCCCCACTGTCCTTCTTCCTCTTCCATGGCCACTTGTGGGTATCCATACTGCAGCCCCAGTTATGATCGGGCAACTGAGCACTGACTCAGAATGGAACCTGGATCTTTTACTGCTCTGTTTGACTCATTACTATGTATAGCACAGCAACACGCACATACATCATTTTGTTTGAACAACTTTTGATCTATAAATGACAATCAGAATTCCATTGTGTTAATTTCTTCATTTTCATTTTCACTTTATGCCCTCTGGATTGGTTTGAATTGGATTTAATTATCTAATCTTTGTCGTAATTTTCTGTGTGCAATTAAGAACAAATAAGAATTGTAAATTAACGAGGTAGACGCTGAATGAATGTGTATCGTGAGGCCAATTTTCAGTGCTTTTGCATTGTCACAAGACTTACAGCAGCGTGACCTTAATTCTTCTTTTTGACTGGATTGTATTTTCAAAACAAGGCGCATGCAAATTTTTTCCCCCAGTAAATGAAGTGCATACAAGTGTGCTATTTTTAGAAATCATTTGTTAACACCACAGCTCTGTGGTGTTATGATAGTAATTTTTTTTTAAAACAACTGCATATGGACATGAAGAAAGTGACATTTGTGCCCACACCTGCGCTGCCTGGTGATCCAAAGCATCTCTTTACAAAAATATTTTTTGTGGGGTTTTTTAATGTTGTTAAGTATGAACTTCTGCATCTTTCGCCTATTCTAAGCTTCCTTGTGACCTTTTTAGATAATATTTCCATGACAATTTCACAACTGCAATTCCAGTTTCATTGAATGATTCATCACATTTGTTGCATGTTTTCAAAGATGATGGAATTTTGAAAATTGGCCTTCTGGTTAGCAATCAGTTTGTATGTATTTTATCGTGTCTGGAAGGAATGTTTAAAGGTGTGCAAGAACTTGCTGTAGGATATCAGAATGGTACAGGTTGTTGTTTTGATTTATGCAATATGTAGTTGCCCTTCAACTTTGTTATTTGTACGTGGAATGTTATCTGTATAAGTGTGTACATGTGTTTTTAACAAACGCGTATCCCTTGGATATGAATTGTATTCAGCTTCAACCTGGCCTTGACTACAATTGTATACAGACAATAAACTACATTAAAACGAAACTAGATTTTTACCATTTTATTTTTTTTAATCAAAGACACGGTTGATTAAAATTAAGCTCTTGCTCCAAAAAAGGGGACAGGAGAGGGGCACAATTTAAGATCCCGCTGAATGTCCAACCATCTGGGTAGATAATTAGCATTGCAATTTGTCATTGAAAAGGATCCAGCCAGACCAGGTTCGGCAGCCTATCAGTAGCGCCAAAATAACCGTGGTTGCAGTGTTCAATCTGCCACTAGATGTCACTGTTACATTGCTCAGACTTATTCTGTCCTATCCAATTTGCAAAGCCTACTGAAGACATATAGGGGCAGAAGGTTATCATAATACAATCATTGTCGTCTCTTTCACTCTCGTACTGGATTCCTGAAAATTGGATATGCCAGAGTGAATGGACTTCATTTCAGAATTCCAGATCTAACAGGGAAGTAAGGCTGACCAATTACTTAATATCCAGAAAGAACTGCACATCATGGCTTTGCCAGGCAACCTGAATATTCAGCCAACCAATTACAATAAAGGTAGTCGATTCTTATTTTTCAAACTTGGATTTTATGTATATGTGTCTATATGTAATGCCTATATGAGTACAGTAAAAGCTCCCTCAAAAACAGCCAGGGATGACCAGAACAGAATCTGTGAATTCAGAAATTAATTTCCATAATTCAAGTTGCTTTGTTGTAGTCCAAATAATTAACTGTTCGACTGGATGAGAAGTTCATAGGGAATACGAGCTTATCAAACTTATGTTGAAACAACGTTCACCTTCAAGAACAAAGGCAAAGTTAACGTCTGATCAAGCAAGTCTCACTTTGACACTAGGGACTAGTCTCTCTTGTAAATGTCAACGGATGAATCACTTTTTAAAAATTTTTACCTGTGATGAGCAAAATGTGTACCATTTTCATAAGTGGTAACCATGGTCATGTCTGATCTTTAAGCTTGAGTTTGTGGCTTGTAAGGTTCTCAATTCAGAACCACTTCATACCAATAAGCAAACCAGCTGACAAAGGTGCCCATTACTGCTACTTAATCCATGGGCAATTGCTGATAATTACTGCACATTAAACGAAAGCAGCCATTGCGTTTCCAATGCCTGGTTATTACAAAGCTTTGCTATCATGTTTTTACTTTCTGCTGCATTTTTCTGCCCTTCAACATGCCTTCAGGAGACTAGCAGCACAATGGTAGGCCTTCAGTTCTTCATGTTTGTTTCTGTTGCTTTATCTGTTCACAGCTTTAAAATATAAAAAAACATCTTAAGCATTACTGGTGATTAAAGAGGATTGAATTGCCTCCTAACTAGTAAATCTATTAAAAATGTTATTCTCTTTGACTAGCTCAGCACCAAAGTGAAAATATGATATTTGATAATTATAGTGAGGTTAGATTCAGCTATCAACCTAGATCTCCTGCCCAGCTTTCTTGGCATCTTGGTTAACAGTGAAATTTATCATTTTGCATTTGATTAATTGAATGTGAACACATTCCATTATGTTGATAAACTCAGTAGAATTTTTTAAGTGACTGTAAAAGCAGTAAATGGATGCTATTGTTTTTGTATGCAAAGAAGGGGAAAAATGAAAATTGTACTTCACCTTATAGCTGGGCATTCTTCCCTCCCCCACTCAAAATGGCCTGCCTCATCTCTACTGCCGGATTCTATTTAGTATCTGAACTGAGACCTAAAGTACACCAAATCATGAGTGCAAACTTTCCCCAGCAGCAGCCAACATGATGGCATTTGAATGGAGTTTTTGAAGCAGGCTATTTCGGGGTATGAACCAGTTCAAGACCTCCCTATTATATCCAGAAACCCTGTTAATAATAGGGTCAAAATGAAACTATAAAAAGGATAGTTAAGAAGAGAAAAATTGGATGGATCTAAATGAGCCAAATAATAGAAGGGTTCCACTTCTCCAATCCAGACCACATACAATATACAAAAGCAAAATACCGCAGATGCTGGAATCTGGAAAAAAAATACATGCAATATACCCTATCATAAGCACCCACTTTCTGAAAGTTCTATATTAATACTCCCCTGATCCCCAAAGGTAATGAAGCACAACTTTGGAATATTTATCTTTCTTCACCACAGCTAAGCCCCATCCTATTACGCTCATTTAGATAACCTTCTCCTATTTCTCACAGCACCACCAACAGCTCCAGCAGCGTACAGGCCACCACTAAGCCTCATAGAGTATTTCACCTATCCCTATAACCGGCAATACCATTCCCAGCGAGATCTCTTTTCACTTCCTTTTTGAGGGAGTTAATTGCCTCAGAGTGTCTTTCGCACATCCACTGTTAAGGAAATCGTTTTATGAATCTTCATTGTCTCTAATGCGCTTTGGGACATGCCGTGGACGTGAAAGGCACTATATAAATGCAAGTCTTTATTTTCTTTCTTTAGTCTCATCTGAAGCTTATTGCTAATAAACAAATGCCCTCTAGCTCTGTGCCCACGTTTTTCAGTCAAATATCCTGCATACTTCTACATCATTCATGCTTCTTCTTAGTTTTCACCACACCAGGTATCTACAGAAGTTTAGAATCCCATTTCAACTTTCAACAACAACTTGTATTTATATAGCGCCTTTGATGTAGTAAAACATCTCAAGGCGCTTCACAGGAGTACTATGAGATAACAAAAATTTGACACTGAGCCGCATAAAGAGAAATTAGGGCAGGTGACCAAAAGCTTGGTTAAAGAGGTAGGTTTTAAGGAGCGTCTTGAAGGAGAATAGAGAGGTTTAGGCAGGGAATTCCAGAGTTTAGGACCTAGGCAACAGAGGCACGGCCACCAATGGTTGAGCGATTATAATCAAGGATGCCCAAGAGGGCAGAATTAGAGGAGCGCAGACATCTTGAGCGGGAGGACTGGAGGAGATGTCTATGTCCTAAGTGGTACATGCAATTCAAAACAAAACTAATTGTTACCCTCATGATTAGAATTGTAATTACCAATTTCAGAACTGCACCAGTAAATTCATGAGCATCTTGAATCAGTAATGTAGGCGAAGTACTTATTTTGCTGGCAACAAGCAAGGCGCCACTAACTTAATCATTTATAAGAGGAACTCCTTTTTTACTTCTATTTTAAATTTTTTTCCCTTTCAGTTAACTCTGTCATGTCACTGTTTTGTCCTTTACATGACAAAATGCAGAGTTGTAATTAAGTAAGAGTTATACCAAATATTTTTTAACCTTCTTGGATTCTTTTGGTAGTTTTTAAAAAAGCAGTGTGGATCTGTTGTAAATAATTTAATTAATTTTTTTAAATCTTTCCGCAAATAAATAAATCCGCTCATCTTGTCCATGAGACTCACCTCCTGCTCCCTCGATCCTATTCCGACCAAACTGTTGTCTACCCAACTTCCCTTTTGGGCCCCATGTTAGCTGATATTGTTAATAGTTCCCTCTACTCAAGTACTATTTCCGCCCCCCCGCCCCCCCCCCCCCTTCAAATCTGCCGTCATCACCCCTCTCAACAAAAAAAAAACGCATCCTTCACCTCTCCGTCCTTACAAACTATTGCCCCATCTCCAACCTCCCTTTCCTCTCCAAAGTCCTTGAACGTGTTGTCCCACCTCCCAAATCCGTGCTCAACTTTCCCGCAATTCCATGTTCGAATCCTCCAATCAGTTTTCGGCCCCGCCACAATACTGAAACTGCCCTTAACAAAGTCACCAATGGCATTCTTTGTGACCGTGATAAACTATCCCTTCTCATCCTTCTCAACCTATATGCAACCTTTGCTAGAGTTGACTACACCATCCTCATCCAACACTTCTCCTCCATCGTCCAGCTGGGTGGAACTGCCCTTACTTGATTCCATTCCCATCTATCGAATCATAGCCAGAGAATCACCTGCAATGAATCTCTGGACTCCCCAAAAAATATATCCTTGGCCCACTTCTATTTCTCATCTACATGCTACCCCTCGGCGATATCATCCAAAAACACAACAGCAGATTCCACATCTATGCTGACGACACTCTGCTCTATCTCACCACCACCTCTCTGGATCCCTCCACTGTCTCTGATTTGTCACACTGCTTGTCCAACATCCAATATTGGATAAGCAGAAATTTCAGCCTACATAAATACTAGAAAGATTGAAGCCATTGCCTTTGTTCCCTGCCACAAACTCCGTTCCCTGGCCACTGTTTCCATCCTTGGCAACTGTCTAAAACTGAGCCAGACCATTCGCAACTTTGGTGTTGTGTTTGACCCAGAGATGAACTTCTGACCACACATCCGCTCTATCACTAACACTGCCTACTTCCACCGGCATAACATCGCCCGACTCCGACCCTGCCTCAGCTCATCTGCTGCTGAAACCCTCATCCATGCCTTTGTTACCTCGAGACTTGACTATTCTAATGGCCGGCCTCCCATCTTCCACCCTTCATAAACTTGTGCTCATCCAAAACTCAGCTGCTCACATCTTAACTCACTCCAAGTCTTGTCCACCCATCACCCCTGTGCTTACTGACCTACACTGGCTCCCAATCTGACAACACCTCAATTTTAAAATCCTCATCCTTGTTTTCAAATCCCTAGGCTGCAGAGTGACTTGGATAGGTTAGGTGAGTGGGCAAATGCATGGCAGATGAAGTATAATGTGGATAAATGTGAGGTTATCCACTTTGGTGGTAAAAACAGAGAGACAGACTATTATCTGAATGGTGACAGATTAGGAAAAGGGAAGGTGCAACGAGACCTGGGTGTCATGGTACATCAGTCATTGAAGGTTGGCATGCAGGTACAGCAGGCGGTTAAGAAAGCAAATGGCATGTTGGCCTTCATAGCGAGGGGATTTGAATACAGGGGCAGGGAGGTGTATGCTACAGTTGTACAGGGCCTTGGTGAGGCCACACCTGGAGTATTGTGTACAGTTTTGGTCTCCTAACTTGAGGAAGGACATTCTTGCTATTGAGGGAGTGCAGCGAAGGTTCACCAGACTGATTCCCGGGATGGCGGGACTGACCTATCAAGAAAGATTGGATCAACTGGGCTTGTATTCACTGGAGTTCAGAAGAATGAGAGGGGACCTCATAGAAACGTTTAAAATTCTGACGGGTTTAGACAGGTTAGATGCAGAAAGAATGTTCCCAATGTTGGGGAAGTCCAGAACCAGGGGTCACAGTCTGAGGATAAGGGGTAAGCCATTTAGGACCGAGATGAGGAGAAACTTCTTCACCCAGAGAGTGGTGAACCTGTGGAATTCTCTACCACAGAAAGTAGTTGAGGCCAATTCACTAAATATATTCAAAAGGGAGTTAGATGAAGTCCTTACTACTCGGGGGATCAAGGGTTATGGCGAGAAAGCAGGAAGGGGGTACTGAAGTTTCATGTTCAGCCATGAACTCATTGAATGGCGGTGCAGGCTAGAAGGGCTGAATGGCCTGCTCCTGCACCTATTTTCTATGTTTCTATGTTTCATGGCCGCGCCCCTCCCTATCTCTGCAACCTCCTCCAGCCCTACAAGCCTTTGGGATCTCTACATTCCTCCAATTCTTGCACATCCCTGATTTTAATCGCTCCACCATTGACAACTATGCTTTCAGCTATCTTGGCCCTAAGCTCTGGAATTCCCTCCCTAGACCTCCGCCTCTCTACCTCTCGCTCCTCCTCAAAACCTATCTCTTTGACCAAGCTTTTGGTTATTGGTCCTGATATCTCTCCTTCTGTGGCTTGGTGTCAAAACAGTTTTTACTGATATCACTCTTGTTAAGTGTCTTGGGATGTTTACATATGTTAAATGTGCTATATAAATGTTGTTGCAGAAAACAAACAGCTGTTAGATAAACAAAGTACACTGGACAAATAGCACGTTTGCGGAATAGAAACTCGGGGCAGGAATAACCTTTTTTTCGTTTAGTTTCATTTTTTTACAAACAAGTGCAACTTCCTTTTTTCATGTTTATTTCTATCTTGCCCTTAAGGCCTTCACTCGTGCTGCTTAACCGTTTCACTCGTGAGTGTCATTTGCTCTCTGGTATTTCATCCAAGTAAATATTGGCAAGCTATTTGACCATAGGGAGTCAACACACCCAAGTGTGATCATGTCCTCATCTAATCAGAAGCTGGAACCCTGGCTGATCTTCTCCCTGAGCTACTAAGACCAACAACAATTGCACATTTGTTAGAGAAGAGTGGGACGAATATGTGACTAAATTGAGCATTTGTGCATACAGAATAATGAATTGTGATTATATGCATTGGTCAGAATCAATAACAGGGCAGACATCATCCAGAATGTAATGGAAGGTATACTCAGTATATCCAATTATTAATTTTAGAGACCGGGTAAACCGATTTGGCAGTGTGCAATCAAGGATACACTGAATACTTTTAACTTTTGGAGGTTACGGTGTAAGTGAGGATGAAACATAATTCGCGGAACGTACAACTTCAGAGGCGTAAAATGGGCGATGTCAGATTATACTGGAGCCTGAATCTCTATCACCCAAAGTCAAAATTAACTTCACTGTTTAATCTTCGTTCATACCTTATCTTCTTTTTAATTATGTGCACTATGTATGTGAAAAGAAACGCATCAGATCTGGGCTGCAAAAGCTTAAGACACCAATTGATGCAAGTCAAAGGTGTTGCAGGCAGCCATCTTTTGAGATTTTAAGGGTGTGTGGCAGTTACTGCAATGAACAACTATTTTTATATCTCACTAGAAATAAACATTGACAACTCCTTAACACAATCATGACATTTCTTTGCTATTTTAACAAAGGTGTTAACAAGTTTAAAATAAATCAGATAACCCCTGTGTTGAAACAGTTAACAGGGGACTATAATATCACCAACAGAGATTTCTAGGCTCAAAAAGGTCTAGTGTTACCGCAAGAAACAGCATATTATTTTGTTAATAGATTAGCATAATGTGCATGATTCACTATTATACATTTCAGACCAGGATAGTGGGGTATATTCTCTCACATAAGAACATAAAAACATAAGAAATAGGAGCAAGAGTAGGCCAGCTGGCTCTTCGAGCTTGCTCTGCCATTTAATAAGATCACGGCTGATCTGATCATGGACTCGGCTCCACTTTCCTGCCCGCTCCCCATAACCCTTTATTCCCTTATTGCTCAACAATCTGTCAATCTCTGCCTTAAATATATTCAATGACTCAGCCTCTGGGGCAGAGAATTCCATAGATTTACAACCCTCTGAGAGAAGAAATTTCTCCTCATCTCAGTTTTAAATATTCTGAGACTGTCCCCTGGTTTTAGTTTCCCCTGTGAGTGGAGATATCTTCTCTGCCTTGTCGAGCTCCCTCATTATCTTATATGTTTCAATAAGATCACTTCTCATTCTTCTGAACTCCAATGAGTACAGGCCCAACTACTCAACCTATCTTCATAAGTCAACCCTCTCATCTTCGAAATCAACATAGTGGGCCCAAGTTTCCACATGATTTGCGCCTGATTTTTAGGAGCAACTGGTGGAGAACGGACTATCTTAGAAATCGCAATTCTCCACATTTTTTTTTCTGCAGTTCTAGTCAGGTAGAACAGTTCTACTTTGGAACAGAATTTTTTCTTCAAAAGGGGGCGTGTCCGGCCACTGACGCCTGATTTCAAAGTTTCCACAGTGAAAACGTACTCCAAACTAAGTTAGAATGGAGCAAGTGAAGATTTTTGTAGAACTGTAAAAACCTATTCTACACATTAAAAAATCAGGCGCAGGTTACAAATTAGGCGTCCAGAACGAGGTGGGGGGGGAGGGGGAAGGGAAGTCATTAAATTCTACAATAAATCCTTATTTATACTTCTACAAATATTATACAAATAAATCCAAACTGAATAAACATTTATAAGCAAAGAAAAGATTAAATAAACCATCTTCCTACCTGCATGAAAGTGCTTCAGGCACGGAGAATGCTGCAGTCAGCCTGAGGCGCCCGTTCTTCCCGCGGGGGGGTAGGCGCAGGCGCCCGTTCTTTCCCGCGGGGGGGGGGGCGCCCGTTCTTCCCGCGGGAGGGGTGGGGAGGGGAGAGGAAGCACCCGTTCTTTCTCGCGGGAGGGGGGAGGAGGCGCCCGTTCTTCCCGCGGGGGGGGGGGGGGGAGGGCGCTCGTTCTTCTCGCGGGGGGGGGGGGGAGAGGGGAGAGGATGCGCCCGTTCTTTCCCGCGGGGGGGGAGGAGGCGCCCGTTCTTCCCGCGGGGGTGGGGGGGAGGAGACAGTGAGAAGGCTGCAAGTGCTGATGTGCTGATGGCAATGTGCTTTTTTTAAAAATTTCAAAAATTAAACAGCTACAAAGGACTACAAAAATGGCCGAGTGCCAATGTTTTTTTCACACTGAGCATGCGCGAACGCTTCAACGCGCACGCGCAGCGTTGCTGGCAGGAAAAAAAACTAATTTAAATAGTACCCGCCCCCTCCCACTTACAAAATTGGTGCGAGTGTAGGCTCCGCCCCCCTGGGCGCCGCACCAGGCAGACAAGGAGCTGCAGAACGTTCCAGAATCGCGATTTTTTTTTTTAAGCGCTGTTTTAGGCGCGAAAAATGGGCGCCCAGCTCGGAGGGGCGCCCGTTTTTTATCGTGTGGAAACTTGGGCCCAGTGAACCTACTCTGAAAAGCCTCCAACGCAAGTATATCCTTCCTTAAATACGGAGACCAAAATTGTACGCAGTACTGCAGATGTGGCCTCACCAATACCCTGTACAGTTGTAGCGGGACTTCTCTGCTTTTATACTCTATCCCCCTTGAAATAAAGGCCAACATTCCATTTGCCTTCCTGACTACTTGCTGTACCTGCATACTCACTTTTTGTGTTTCATGCACAAGGACCCCCAGGTCCCTCTGTACTACAGCACTTTGCAATTTTTCTCCATTTAAATTATAATTTGCTTTGCAATATTTTCTGCCAAAGTGGATAACCTCACATTTTCCCACATTATACTCCATCTGCCAACTTTTTGCCCACTCACTTAGCTTGTCTATATCCCTTTGCAGATTTTTTGTGTACTCCTCACAATTTGTTTTCCCACCCATCTTTGTATTATCAGCAAACTTGGCTACATTACACTCAGTCCCTTCATCCAAGTCATTAATATAGACTGTAAATTGTTGAGGCCCCAACATCGATCCCTGCGGCACCCCACTAGTTACTGTTTGCCAACCAGAAAATGAGCCATTTATCCTGACTGTTTTCTGTTAGTTAGCCAATCCTCTATCCATGCTAATATATTACCCCCAACCCCATGAACTTTTATCTTGTGCAGTAACCTTTTATGTGGCTCCTTATCGAATGCCTTCTGGAAATCCAAATACATCACATCCACTGGTTCCCCATAATCCACCCTGCTTGTTACATCCTCAAAGAACTCCAGCAAATTTGTCAAACATGATTTTCCTTTCATAAAACCATGCTGACTCTGCTTGATTGAACTATGTTTTTCCAAATGTCCCACTACTGCTTCCTTAATAATGGACTCCAGCATTTTCGCAACGGCAGATGTTAGGCTAACTGGTCTATAGTTCCCTGCTTTTTGTCTGCCTCCTTTTTTAAATATGAAGTGGTATACATCTTTTATTTTTAAAAAAATTTAAAAATAAAACAATGTGTAATTGATAAGTCTAATCTGATAATGCTGGAAAATGCACTAACTACTGTCTCAAAAAAATCAACATTTTCTGTGGGACATGATCACAGACTCTCCCTATATGGTATTCAGTATAAAAACTTCTAAAGTCCCCTGAACACACAGATTGTTACCTCAAAACTACTTGAGTACTTGATTTTTTTTTTAATACACAACAAATAAATACATAATTATTTGTAAACCTTACAGGATGTATTTATTCAGTCCTGAAGACAGTACTGGCTGTCCGTACTGGCGATCCTTGTTGATGAATAATGGCATTCACATCGAATGATTGAGGGTGGTGATTAGATGCGGTTCATCAAGAAATTATCTGCAATTGATTCGCAGGAAAATGTGGTAGTGATTATTGTGTACTAATTAAATGCATATGAATATCTCAATTTCAAGTTTGAAAAAATCTTGGTAAAAAATGTTAAAGATGAAATATTCTCTAGTCACAGTATTTTTTTTCTGGGGTTTTATTTTATTTGGCATATCTATGAACTTAAAACCTTCATTCCAGTCTATCACTACTGTGGCTAGAAGTGGGTATCATTTTAAATGCAATCAAAATTGTGATGAGAAAAAAAAAATCATCTGCAATGCAGGAAAAGATCCCACGAACAGTGTCACTGGATCCAGTGAGCTCATCCCTGCCTATAAACTGATTTGGGAAGCCCTGAAATTCCAACCTGCCACCCTCTGGTTGAGAAAGGAAAAGCTATGGAAAAGCTTCTTGTACTGTGTGTGGGGAAACAGTATCATACAATTGGCTTCCTATTGGTGTGGGATCAGCTCATCATTGAGAGTTATCCATTTTTTCCTTCCCTACTTTGGGTTTGACTTAGTACTTCATGCGTTTAAATGTAGGATATCATTACAAAATTCAGAATACTAGTAGTTCTGAATATTTTCTGCGATTTTTTTTTTTTTTTTTTGTGTATTTATTTTCTTCCGGTTTCCCAGGACTATATACCCTACTCTGACCAAGAGGGTGGAGTGAGGTTGGTGGAAGGTATTCTGAGAGCTGCCCACAGGTTAATCGCTCTCATCTTTTTTGTCCCCTCCGTGTCTGCTGCCCTTCTTTTCAATCCTTCCACTTTGTCCCACCTAACAAATGGGAACAACTTCTATGGGAAATCATGTTTGCAAGCCATTGTCTATTCAGATGATCATCTAGTACACTGGAGCTCCAGTATGCTGCAGTGGCATGATTCAAAATTGTTCCTTTTAAAATGTGTTTTGTCCTCTATGCCACCCTGTAACTTGAGCTCCTTTGTGAGCAAATCCAAACTTAACTGGAATCTCCTTTATCAATGGCTTTTGATAAATTACTAGGCTAACACTGTCTGAAATAGTATGATTTGCTGAACCTTTAGACAGGGAGTTCATAAGATCATATGGCACAGAAGGCCATTCAGCCCATTGTACCTGTGCCGGCTCTTGACCTATCCAATTAGCCCTACTCCCTGCTCTTTCCCTACAGCCCTTCAATTTTTTTCTTTTCAAGTATACATCCAATTCCTTTTTGAAAGTTACTATTGAATTTGCTGCCACCACCTTTTCAGGCAGTGCATTCCAGATCACTGCATTAAAACAAAATTTCCTTATCTCTCCTCTGGTTCTTTTGCCAATCAAGTTAAATCTGTGTCCTCTGATTACCGACTCTCCTGCCAGTGGAAACAGTTTCTTCTCATTTACTCGATCAAAACCCATCATAATGTTGAACACATCTATCATATCTCCCATTGGCCTTCTCTGCTCTAAGGGGAACAATCCCAGGTCTGTCCACATAACTGAAGCCCCTCACCCCTAGTACCATTCTAGTAAATCTTCTCTGCACACGCTCCAAGACCTTGACATCCTTCTGAAGGTGTGGTGCCCAGAATTGGACACACTACTCCAGATGAGGCCTAACCAGTAATTTATAAAGGTTTAGCATGACTTCCTTACTTTTGTACTCTATACCTCTATTTGTAAAATCAAGGATTCTGTATGCTTCTTTAACAACTTTATCAACTTGTTCAGCCGCCTTCAAAGATTTGTGTATATGAACCCCCAGATCTTTCTCTTCCAAGGCACCCTTTAAAGCTGTTTGCTGGTTTTCTTACTGCAACCTTTGCATGTTTTTGTGGAATATATATGAACAGACGTTGGCAACATTTTAGGCTGAAGGTGGTATACAAAAGTTACAACTAAAAGTTCCTACAGTGAAATCCCAGTCGATGCATACTTTGCTGTGGCATGCTGTGCCTGTTTCAGGATTGTGCTATAAACTGGATCAGGAATTCCTGTTGAAAGCCATTTACTGTATTAGAATTGTGCCTATGGGTCAGTAATGCTGTTGTAATACACCAGGGGAAGAAGACGCCCCTCTTTTGCAATAGAGCTATGTACTAATTTTGTGTTTTGCCATTCCAGGTAAAGACTGAGATCAGTGTCCAAAGTAAGCACCAGACAATGCAAGGTATTGCATTTCCAATCCAGGAAAGTGCTCTTACGGCCCTTCTCTTACTTAAAGAGAGGAAGATAAATTACATCCAGCTGGTTTGTAATTCCCTTTTTATGGCTTCCATTTATTCAATGTAAATTGAATTAATTTCAGAATTGTAACACTGTCTTGTAGGTAACAAAATAGGTAGGTTGTGCAGGTAGCCAAGCGAACACTGCAGGATAACTAGAGCGTGAAGCTTTATCTCATAGGCAGTCCCTCTAAAAGTGAGTCCTTGGGTGGCTGAACAGTCCAATACAAGAACCACAGTCCCCGTCACAGCTTTATCTAGGACCAACTTAATTATAGATGTACCACAGCTGATGTTACTTGCGCTTCTCCACTTTGTCCAATTGAAGGTGTCAAAGATACTGTTATATTTGAGGAGGCAGAGCAATAAAATAAATTGTCTTTAGATTCTGGTAGCTTGCTTGGGTGAAAGGACAAGAGTTGCAGTTGCCATTAAAAGGAATTGGAAAAAGAGAAATAAGATAATAGGCTAATTGAAGTGCTATTCATGCTTGCACTGGAGTGGACCAGGCTACGCCAATAGTACTTTCTTTTCTGGGACATGCATGATCAGCATTCTTCTTCAATAGGAAATGCTGCAAATAGCTGATACCAATATTCTAACAGTTGTTTGATCCTGGGACTTCTGGAAGTAAGAACCCTGTTTTTAGTTGAATAAGCAGTCAAATTATATCCTTTAAATTTAAATTAATTTCTCAGTGTAATAAATAAAAGGCCTTTTCATTTGGAAGCTGCAACGCAATTGTTAATATTTGACTTTTGCTTTGATGAGTGACGTGACCATGCATCTCACTAGTAGCAAAGGTTTGATCACATTCTTAGGCTCACTTATGGCAATAAATTTATTAACACAGTGCTTCCTATGATGTGTACAGTCCTAACTTCTTAGTTTTCCATTGCCCAAAAAGTTGCTTAAAAGCAGAGTTGTATGTCCGTGTGCTTGAATGTATTATTCAAAGTCTTAGCAATGTTCCAAAGAATTAATTTAATCCTTTATAACTTTTTTTTGCATTTATATAGCACCTTATCATCTCTCTCAGATCATCTCAAAGTGCTTCATGCACAATGCATCACTTCGAGGTGTAGGACAGCAGGAGAACCACCTGCTCTTCTTCAAATAATGCCATGAAATCTTAAATGTCCACCTGAACTACTCGGTTTAATGTCTCATCCAAAGGATGGTACCTCCAAATGCTGTACTACATTGTCTTCCTGCATTGATAATGTCAGCTATGGCTCAGTGGGTAGCACTCACACCTCTGAGTTAGAAGGTTGTGGGTTCAAGACCCACTCCAGGGACTTGAGCACAAAAATCTAGGCTGACATGCCAGTGCAGTGCTGAGGGAGCACGGCACTGTTGGAGGTGCCGCCTTTTGGATGAGACTTTAAACCAAGGCCCCGTCTGCTCTCTCAAGTGGATGTAAAAGATCCCAAAGCACTATTTTGAAGAAGAGCAGGGGAGTTATCCCTGATGTCCTGGCCAATATTGATCCCTCGAGCAACATAGCAAAAAAAAAATTATCTGGTCATTATCACATTGCTGTTTGTGGGAGCTTGCTTGTGCGCAAATTGGCTGCCGTGTTTCCTGCATTACAACAGTGACTACACTTCATTGGTTGTAAAGCACTTTGAGACATCCGGTGGTCGTGAAAGGCGCTATATAAATCCAAGTCTTTCTCTTATATGTTCAACTTCTGAATTGGCACTTTAAACAGGAACTTTCCAGAGTTTTATCAGCTGAGCTACGCAGACACTGAGGATTTTGAACTGTGTTAATTGTTATTGGTGAGCACCGTCATTACAATTAGCACACCATATAAAGTTATGCCCATGTCCAAGTTACTGTTTGCGACATTATAATGTGCACATGATATAAGAATTGAGTAAAATAAAGAGAAAAATCTGGAAATCCAAAATAAAAACTGAAAATTCAGGAAAAACGTAGCACTTCAGTAAGCATCTGTAAAGAGAAGGGACATAACTTGACTTTTTTCTTTACAGTTTTGACTGGCCTATGCACTTGCAGCATTTTCTGCTTTTATTGTGCTAGTTTCCCATCTTGTGCTGATCAATAGACAGCAATGGCATCAATATACAAGTCACTTTGCCAGATTTGTAATAGCTACTTGTAAGTTGTGGATTATACACCAGATTTGAACATGGGTACTTGCAGGAAAGCAGTAAATTTAGAATATGGGTTCAGTGCTGTCTCCCACTTTTCTGACCAATATCCAAAGACATTTAGCACATACCAGCTAGACAATTAAAAGCAGTAGCCTGGGAAACCGGTCACCTGCCCTCCCTCTCAATTGGGGAATCTTGCACAGTTGGATGGATATACAGGATTTGAAAGAACAGTAACTTCTTCCCTCTCCCCCACCACTATGACTACTAAAAAAAAAAGTGACTGTCAGCATTTGAGCATAGGCTTCTCCCTCCATGGTCTCGCCCCTCCCTATCTGTGTAGCCTCCATCAGTCCTACAACCCTTCAAGAACTCTGCATTCTCCAATTCTGTTCCCATGCATCCCTAATTTCCTTCATCTCACCATTGGCGGCCATACCTTCAGTTGTCTGGGCCCTAAGCTCTGGAATTAACATCCTAAACCCCTCGCCTCTCTAGCTCCCTCCTCCTATAAAACGCTCCTTAAAACCTATCTATTTTACCAAGTTCTGTCCTAACATCTCGTTAGGTGGTGTCAAATGTTGTTTGATAACGCTCCTGTGAAGCCCCTTAAGGTGTTTTACTAAATTAAAGGCGCTATACAAATGCAAGTTGTTGTTACATAGGTGTTTGAAGGAAACAGGAATAAAGGATATGGGATCAGAGTGAGCACATGGGATTATGACCAATGCTTACGTGAAGGATAATATCAGCACAGACTAGTTGGACCATATGGCCTTTATCCGTGTTGTAATTTAGTTACCATTCAGCAAAGAAAACAAAAATAACCCTTGCTGGATCATTTTCTTTGGGACATCACATAGAACCAATAAAATACCACATTGATGGTGAAGGGGGAAAAATTGCAGGGATATGGGCAAAGAGCAGGGGAGTGGGACTAATGGATAGCTCTTTCAAAGAGCTGGCACAAGCACAAGGGCCAAATGGCCACCTTCTCTACTCTATCATTCTCTGGCTGACTCTGTTCAAGAGTTGAGGGTCTTTTTTTGATGAAAAAGGCTTATTTTGTGTACTCGGCTATACTTTGTTCAAAATATTCTGCTATAAATTATACTTTTTTAAATATTTGGGATTTTAGCCAAATTGTGTGCTTACTTTTAAAAAAAAAAATGTCTTCCTCCCCTACTCTTCAGAAACTAGATATAGAGAAGGAAACCATAAACTTGGTGCATACAGATGTCACTGACATAGTTGACTTGCCAAGGAGAATCCCAAACAATGCTGCTCGCTATCATTTCTTCCTCTACAAGCATTCGCATGAGGGTGACTACTTAGAGTCTGTTGGTAAGTTAAAAAGTGTATACCTGAAATAAGCCCCTTTGGATTTTGGCTTTATTTACTTGTTCCTCTTCCCTCCTCTCATTAGGGCATGGCCTCATGCACCCCATGGTAGCTCACCCAAAGTGCCCATTCTTCAGTTGCAAACCGAAGACAGTGAGCGTTGGCAAACAATTCAACCATGTGGGGCATTACTACCAAGCCTGTCCTCGCCTTGCACCACCTGCACTCGCATCCCAACCCTTACCCATTTGAGATCAACTAGCCCAGCACAGACTTTTCTGGTCTAGATGGTTCAGAAGGACATCAGAAAGTGAAGTCACCAGTGTTGTGTACATAAATAAACAGACTAACTGAAACAAGAGTAAAGTAAATTAACTGTGTGCTTTTATAGCAACACCCAAAAAGGTGTCCCAAACCAGCATGAACCAGAATGATTACAGCAACTATGAATAGCTCCCACAGGGTCCTAATGCGTGTCTAGTGAGCTGTAACAAACAAATAGAGTATGAACACAACAACCAGTTCAGCCCTTAGGGAATTGCTTTTAAAAAAAAAAATTAACCACAAATTTTCCACTTCCCTGCCCCCTCCCAAGTCATGCTGTACACATTCAATAGATCAACAATGTCAGCACCCATTCCAGACCAATTTTTAACTCGATGCCATAACTTTAATATTATAGAGAGCAGTGTGTGCGTGAAATATATATCAGAATCATTGAAACTTACAGCACGGAAGGAGTCCATTTCAGCCCATCGTGTCCGTGCCGGCTGACGAAGAGCTATTCAGTCTAATCCCACTTTCCAGCTCTTGGTCCGTAGTCCTGTAGGTTACGGCACTTCAAGTGCACATCCAAGTGCTTTGAGGCAGTGAGTTTCAGACCCCCACCACTCTGGGTGAAGAAATTTCCCCTCAAATTCTCTCTAAACCTCCTACCAATTACTTTAAATCTATGCTCCCTCATTGTTGACCCCTCTGCTAAGGGAAATAAGCCCTTCCTAGCCACTCTATCTCGGCCCTTCATAATTTTATACACCTCAATCAGGTCTCCTCTCAGCCTCCTCTATTCCAAAGAAAACAAACACAGCATATCCAATCTTTCCTCATAGCTAGAATTCTACAGTCTAGGCAACATCCTCGTAAATCTACTCTGTACCATCTCTAGTGCAATCACAGCTTTCCTTTAATGTGGTGACCAGAACTGCACGCAGTACTCTAGCTGTGGCCTAACTAGTATTTTATACAGTTCGAGCATAGCCTCCCTGCTCGTACCTTTATTAGCCGAGGTATAGAATGCAAGTATTCCGTATGCCTTCTTAATCACCTTATCTACCTGGCCTGCTACTTTCAGGGATCTGTGGACGTGTGTTTGTGTGTGTTTGTGTGTGTTTGTGTGTGTTTGTGTGTGTTTGTGTGTGTTTGTGTGTGTTTGTGTGTGTTTGTATGCATGTATAAAAAAGTGAATAGTCATGCATTATTTTAATCAGAGGGTTCAAAATGATGCCCATAAATTACTGCAAATCCACTCTTCAGTCACATGAAATTAGTTGAAACAGTCAATGAAATTTCAATCTATTACTTACTGCCAATCGCTGTAATTGTGCATCTGAATGCTGTGGTTTTCCATAGGAGCATGTAGCTTTCTTTAATTTTCCACCTCCGGTATCCATTTTACTGCTGCACGCCCATTGTTACAAAAAGCTTCAACTGTCACACTGGCAGACATTTCTCACACGTGTAAATAAAGGGTTGTATAAAGTTGTACAAAATAACAGCTGTTCAGTGGGTGAATTACAGGTGGGTGGGAATGAAACACAGCTCCAGGCTCATTCACATCTGTAACTCAGCTGTTCTTTCTAAATGTGGTAAATTTATTACTTTTCTTTCCACAGTGTTTATCTATTCCATGCCAGGGTACAAATGTAGTATTAAAGATCGCATGCTATACTCCAGCTGTAAGGGCCCTCTACTGGATGTGGCAGAACAACAACTGCAACTGAAAGTCGTCAAAAAGGTAGTCACCTATGCGTGTTCTGCAAACAATCTTTCCAGGAAGACTCGATGAATTGTGGAAGCCTGGCTGAAGTGAGCTGAGGCCGACAGTAACTGCCACTGCTACCCTGGTTGAGATCAGTTACAGACAACCAGAGATGATTTTCAGATTACAATTAGAATGGTGTCTCTTTCAGAGGATTATTCTACTATGTTATTTTTAAACCGAACAGTTATCATGACACACAAATTACCAACAGACTGTTATCACAGAACTGATGGGGACATATATTGCTTTATATAATGGGTCTTTAGACCATTTGGATATGACTTTCACTGGCACTGTTTTTACCCTATACATTGGTATTGAAGGTGTCTACGGAAGTGTTCGCAGGCTGGTGCCTCAAAAAATTGGTCAATGGAAAAATCAGTACCTTCATGTTACATTTTATGTAAGATTACCATAGTGCATTATAAAACAATAATCTATTGACAGGTGCAGCTCATAAATCAGCAAATAAAGTAGCAAAGCTACTAACACTAGCATTTAGCGATGAACTGAATCCTGAGATTAATTGCATCCTTGTGCTTGGCTGTTACTCATTATAACACATACAAGTGAAGCTCATTTGGTGCTTTTATTCTGAGTCATCAGGATTATTTAGCTTCCATGACAGTTATCTGATCTGGACTGGAGTGCTATAATACACTTGCAAGCATTTATGGTTATTAAATTTTATAAAGGATCAGTGGAGGAAATAACGGCTGGGAAAGTTGATAGTCCTCTGCCTGAATTACCTTACAGTGTTACTATTTGAACCCTGGTGATAATTATATTAGTGCCTTTTCCAGGAAAATATTCCAAGCATGCCTTGTAGAGAAAATTTCATTCCTAGGAGTGATTGCAAGGAGTTGATCTAATTGGTAAGATCAAATGATGTTATAAACTGCAAAAGGAAGTGAGTTTTGTTATCAATTTTATCCCATCTTGTTGTGAAGATAATGAGTCTCGCTGAGGTGTGGCTCCACAGCTATGAGCAACCGTTCACTGCCTCTTCAACAACAATCTATATTTATAAAACGTCTTTATCGTAGAAAAATGTCCAAGTGCTTCACAGAGGCACAAGGGAAAAACAAATGCTTTGCCAAAGAAGGATTGATTAGAACGGTGAGCAAAAGCTTGGCAAAGCAGATGGGTTTTAAGAATGGTCTTCAAAGAAAAAAGGAAGGCAGAGGGGTTTAAGCAGGGGATTCCAGAACATGGGGTCTTGGCCACTGAATGATGGCTCACGAATGATGGGGTGAAGAGCGAGGGATGTATAGTCCGAGGATCAGAGAGGATATTGAGGATAGAAGCAGTTACAGCGATGCAGAAAGGCAAAGCCACAGAAGGATTTAAACACTAGGATAATTTTAAATTTGAGGCGTTAAGTGACTGGGAGCCACTCTAGGTCAGCAAGGGCAGGAGTGTTCGGCGAGAATTATTTGCTGTGGAATAGGATAGGGCAGCAGGGTTCTGGATGAGCTGAAATCTAAGGAGGATGGATGATGGGCTTGCCAGGAAACCATTGGCGCAACTGAGTCTGAAGGTGACAAAGGCTTCAGAGTTCACTGGTAGATGGGCTTCGGCAAAGGTCGAGAGGGTGATGTTACGGAGCTGGAATTAGGTGGTCTTTATGATGGAAAGGATATGGAGTTGAAGGCTATCAAGGAGGGGGATGGAGTTGTTGGTAAGGGTACAGAGTTTGTGGCAGGAGCTTCGGTCATCCCAATATTTAGCTGGAGGAAATTAAAGCTCATTCAAGGTTGAAAGTATGATGAGCAGTCTGATAGCACAGAGGCAATGAAGGGATTGAGGAGGTGGTGGAGAGGTACAGCTGGATGTTACCAATGTGCATGTGGAAGCTGACTATGATGTCACCAAGGAGCATGATGTAGATGAGGAAGAGGAGTGGGCCAAGGCTGAAACCTTGAGTCTCCAGAGGTAACACTGCAGGGTAGGAAGAGCAAGCTTGCTAGAGATGGTCTAGTTACGATCAAATAGCTAAAAGTGGAACCAAACGAAAGCAATCCCACTAAGCTGGACCACGGAGGAAAAGATGTTGGAGAGGGATAGTGTGATAGACCATGTTGAAAGCTGCAGCTGGGTTGAGGAGGAATAATGCGCCACAACCACAGAGAATGCCGTTAGTGACTGTGTTTAGAATTATTTTAGTGCTGTGGGAGGGGCGGAAGCCTGAGTAGAGGGTTTCAAACAGGGAGTTGCAGAAGAGATGAACATGGATCCGAGAGGCAACCACAATGGAACAGCAGTTGGCGAGGACAGAGAGGTAGACGATGAGTTTTATGAGGAGAGGGGTGATGATGGCAATTTTAAAAGGGAGGGGGACAGTGGCTGAAGAGAAGGAATCATTTACAGTGTCGGCTAGCATGGGGCCAGGACAGGAAGTTGGGTGATCTGGAGTTTAGGGGGAATGGGATTGAAGGAGCAGGAGATTGGTCTTGGGGATGAATGAACTTGGAGGGGGCTGGGGGGAGGGGAGAGAAACTAGAAAAAGACCTCACCCAAGTGGCCATTCTTCAGATGTGAATCTACACAGAGAGTAGAGGGAGTCACAACAAAGCCCAATTCCATATACACACACTTCTCAGCAGGGTTCACTTGATAGTAATCAAGAGCTGATTTCCCACTCACCCCCCACCCCACTTTGATGGTATTAAAGCCAGTTATAGACCTTCCATCACTCACCCAGCTCAGATCAATCAAAGATCAAATAACTGCATTGTGTGGTGTGGTACTGGGCTATACAGACCCACGATTAAACCTGGGACCTTCCTGGTCTATAGAACCCAGTACCGCTCCACACAATGCATTTACTTAGCAATTGGGGGAGCATTCATGGATTTTAACTATCATTGGAACCGCAAGGTTAGTTTATTACTTTGAAAGCACTCTTGAGTATTCAGCGTATAGACTTTTAAAATTTTATGTGGAGCATTGTAAACACTTTGCCCGAGATTCACAATTCAACTGGTTTGGAAATCAGTGACCAAGACACCTATTTGAATTTCTCCTTTTTCAGATCGAGATAGATAATGGTGAAGAGCTAACGGCAGGCTTTCTTTATGAAGAAGTCCACCCTAAACAGCATGCTTACAAACAAGCTTTTGCAAAGCCCAAGGGACCCGCGGGAAAGCGTGGGATGAAGCGGATTATCAAAGGAGCTGGCGAAGCAGAAAATGGAGAGGACGTTTAAAACAAAGACAGTCGGGATTAAGGGACTTTGAACTTTCTACTCTTTAACACTAAATTTAAAACTTACATTAGAATATCAATTTACATCAATTGAACCTCAATTTTTTTTTGCCTTTTTCTCCCAAAATACAATAAGCACCTTTTTGAGTTTTAACTTTAATTGTTAGCCGACAGCTTGTTACAGAATTTTAGGGAGAGTTTATGATTTGTACAAGGACTGTCATGTCATCATCCTACGAAACACACAATAATTGGCATCGTTTCGTGGCAGCTGTGAATTTATGGCCTGGCTTACATGCCAACAACACAAACCCATCTCATATCCCATTTGCACTTGGGTCAGGTTCAGTTGGGAATGGTATTATCCCCACTGAATCCACTACCGAATGCACTAGTTATTGTCTAACCCAAGGAAAGCAGCAGACGCTGCCAGGGGGAAATGCAACCATTTTCTTACAAACACTACATGCTATCCACATTCAGAAGTGCTATCTTTAAAATTGCATTATCTGTTATCAGAGACGGTGATCAGATGTGAGAACTTTAAAAATATGGGTCCTGAGAATTCATAGTCCAATTTTAAAAGGCTGGTGTGCAAGCTAGCAATGGACCACTAGGGACCCAATTGCATGCTGCCATGGTACTGTCAACGGCTCAGATACTTAACCCTTGACCGAAACTTTACTCTCCAAACACCCCCCCCCCCCCCCCCCCCCAGAGATGCTGGTGCATGCTCACCACAGGGAATTAAGCTCATACTCTTCTAGCAGATTGTGAGGGAGTTGGAATACACAGCCATAACCCGTCACCATGGAAAATGGGCATGCATGCTATGACCGGAAAACAAAAGATACCTGCCTGTGGAGTTGCTCCCAGCTCCGTTATCACTCTTCACCCTCTGCTGAACACGTGAAGTTTTGTTTACCGTGGAAAATGACTTCCTGGTTTATTTCCAAAGGGACAGGTGCCCAATGTCGGCCAGTTTGGCTTGTCATTCATATTTACCTATTGTATATAAATAGAGTTCTGTACACAAGGGGAGCAGGAATTTGGATCACAATATTCACCTGAATCTGATTCCAACCTGTTTCCTGATTCTGAATTTATATGTTTTTTTGTTGGAGGAGTGGAAGTTTTTACTCGAAGCTCGTGTTGTAGTACTGCAAGTTAATTCACACAATGCACTTTGCTTTGGTGAAGCTGTAAGTAAGGAATATATCTGAATTTACAGCTGTAGTGTCTGTGGGACTAGAATCATAGCACTAGAACTAATTGATTCAAGTAGATCCAGAGGTGAATTTAGGTAACCATTAATGAAAAGGTGTACATCAGCGAGGCTTTACTCTGCACCTTTCACTGGCATTTTTTTTTAAAATGCAGAGTTTTGATCATTTCTAACAGATAATAAATGAATTTTAATTTGTGTAAATCACATCAGCTTTTTAATTTGTAACGTCCATTAGTTGCTCTAGGCAGAATATCTACTTAGATATGTGCAAACAGAGCAAGTCATAGTGTTTCTCGCTATTTAATTGTCCACTGGTATATCGTCAGTCACATCATTGATAAGAATCTCACAGTGATCACCAACCCCTTTGCAGAATGGAATTGTATTAACATAATTCTTTGGGGATTCAACAATTGAATAAATTAGATCTTCTGTGAGGTCCTGCCTCATTTTGTCACCTCTGCTCCCATTGGAAACGCAGAACAGTGGAGGTTTATTTTTAAATAATTATATTTAGAATAAAACTGGAGAAGTGACAAAGTACTCCAGCCAGTAATCAATTCCCACCCTTGCAATACCCTCTTCATTATTGAGAAACAAGCCCATGGCCCAATGGAAAGTATCTCTTTCATTGGATGGCACGATTCAAAGAGTTTTCCCTGGCTAACAAAACGCCACCAAAACAGATTAACTGGTGAAACACTTTGGGACAGCCTGGGGATGTGAAAGGTGCTCTGTAAACGTAAGCTCTTCCTTTACAGCACAGGCTATTTGTGAGATATAAGGGCCAAGGAAAGATTATTTTCAGCACTGCACAGCTCAGCTCACTTAAAAGTTAATGTGAACATCTCCAGTCAGTTTCAAACATTTTTAATATGATTAAAGAGCATCACATTAGAATTGTAGGAAATCATTGTGTGTATTATTGTTACTGTTCAATGCTGCTTCATCATTTGGTGCCGTTTATAGCTCTAGCCACAGAATTGGTGCTCCCTTACTTTATTCACTGCGCACTGATAAACTGGATTCAAATAAGCCCTTGCCCCAAACCGGTGGTTTTACTCGACTTAATCGTTTTTATTGCCATATGCCTGAGAAATGTGTAATTCAGCTTGCAGCACATCCAAACGTTATTCTTATTGGCAACAACGGGACCATGAATATGCCACAAAGCTGCGTCCTTTCCTAGAGACTGAGGGTTGCAAAGGCTGTAATTCATTTTGGTCGCCATTACAATGCACTGTTTTTCAGAGTGGAAATACATGTGTTTCCTCCACACAGTTCCCCGTGCAGTGAGTCCCACCCATTGTGGACTGCTGTGACAACTTCAAGATGGGATGAAGTCAGCCTTCAGGCTGCTCTTTGGTATTCCCAAGCGGGGTGATAAAGAGCCACCGGGAAGCAAGTTGCTTGCCCATCCTCTCATCCCAGGGAGAATGCAAAGGGCCTCAAGAGAATGGGGAGGTCATGAAAATCCCAACACAATTAGGATGGCTTAGTGTGCAAGTTTACAATGAGAGGATACAGAACCTGAGCTACATTTGATCATGAATATAATGGAGCCCATTTATTATCATACTTACTAATGGTAAAACCTATTCAAGAATTATACATCTCAAATCTGTTTATATATAATATATCAACTTGATTTCTGTGTTTAAATTCTAGGGGACAATTACACTAAATAATTCAATGACTTAATTGCTGTAATGTGGGCAGTATTAGGATGTGTAAAAATCTATTGATACAAATCTCTTCTGAATGAGGGAGGACTGGTGCAGAAAGATTCTGCATTTAGCCCAGATCAATCAGCAGCCATTGAATTGTTTCTTTATTTACTACATTTGGTGACCTCTATATCACGTTTACAATGCTACCTGTCTGAATTGACTTGACATCTCAACTGACCATCGTTCGTTCATTCCCTAGGTGTGTTTAATTAATTTCTCTTTGCACTTAAAGATTCCATTGGTACACTTTTCTAGTTATACCAATTCTCTTGCTATTGTACTACAATATATCCAGGATATAAAATCTCTCAAACAAAACCATATTATTTCTTTCACTTAGGCAATCCCTTCTCATCAGCGGGTGAGTCAACGCCAAACTCATCTTAAGAGACTCCTGTCACGTGAAGCAAAGCTACTTGGCAAAACTTAGCCATCATATTAGTGGCAGCAAACAAAGCAGCAGATTCCAGCAGGGGAAAAAAACTTGAAAATGAAAAAAGCCTAAAACTTTGTTATTAAAAATAAGCATCTGGAATTTCCACAGGAGTTTTCTCAATCTCCGACCATAACGTCAGTGGAAGATTGACAGAAACCCTGGAGAAATGGTATAAAACATGCCATTTCTGGCACATTATGTCGGGATTGAGAGAACTCTGCGAAAATTCTAACCTAAGATGTTCAAAGTTCTTTTGTATTCTTCTGGCAAATTTGGTTTGACAATGATTTGTGGTCCATTGATTTAATTGGCAGTACAGAACGCAACATTACCCAATCACATTGCCCAATGTAAATGATAGAAAGGCCAGAGAATTTGAATATGTGTATATATCATGCTTTCCATCAATAGGAGATCATTGTTGATATCAATATTTTAGGAAAGATAAGTGCAAATTAACTGATTCCTCAGTATGGCCTAATAGGCTTCATTTTCAGTTAGCCTTTTTTTCTTTGAAGAGACATTTGGTTGAATTTTATTTTTTACAATTTCTCTCAAATTTATGCTGTTCTCGATTAAACAGCTTATTTCATAATCCGGGATATTTTTCAATGCCACTCTATGGTCAACTCACCAGGAAGCTTGTTTAATATATTCTTTGAAGGAGCCAGCACAGACTAAATGAGCTGAATGGCCTCCTCCTGTGCTGTGCTAGTCTATGATTCTATACATGTTTTTTTATATATATATAATATATATATATATATATATATACATACTTATACACAAAACACACTGCCCAGAGAAATCCACAAAGTCTTTCAGTCATTACATTGCAATTAAACCTCCAGATCTCTTTGTAAGGACCCCGACTGGGCTGCTTCTCACTTGTCCTTTCAAACAGGACCTGTTTAACATCTTTCAGACACTTCAAAGTGTAAACAGCTCTTGTGTATGGTAGCTTGCTGCCGTTTACAGTAACTTCATTTGCTTTTTTATTTGTTTCTGCTTTCTTAATCTGGAGGGAAATTCACATCCATCTGAAAGCAGCAGGCAGACAGTAATATTTGATAACACTAATACAGCTTTCTGTTTGTGGCCTCTTGTACAACGTGTTTGAGTTGCTGTTATAAGTAATTTCTTCACAATGATAAAACATGCTCAAAGTGTCAGTGAATTGGGTTGTTTTGTGATGTTACTCTGGCTTGAATAATATCTGTAGTCCAGTTACACCAGTCAACTTTCAAGGAAAAGTTACCTCTGGCCTTGCTATAAGAACCATGAGGTCATATTTTCTCCCCATCGTTGATTGATTGACAAGAATTGCACAAATTCATACCTTGTATAATAAATGTTTCTACAAGTTTTTAATTCCTCTGCTGTCTTTAATCAAAGCAAATCAGTACTTGTGGGTTATTTCCAACAGTTGATTATAGTTGAGTAATTTACAGCTGGCATTGGCCTTTCTCCGAACACTGGCACCATCACTGAAAAATTCTAGGGACGACATCTTATTTTCTTCCTTTCTGATAAAGACATTTATTCCTTGCTAACGTAGCGTTCCTTAGATGCTAATTAACCTCCAGAACCTTGCTCAAGTTGCCATTCTTAATATGTGAGTCTAGACAGTTGAGTGTTGGCATGTCATTCAACTCTCTGGTTGCCGCAGGTGAGCCCGATCTAGTCCTCAACTGATGCCCACACTTAACGTGCTTCCACTAGGGGTCACTAAGCAATAAGGGGAGGGAACAAAGATGATTTACCCGATCCTAGTCTAAGGATGCTAATGACTAATTGTAGCACCCCAAGTGTTGCCAGCTAACTCAAAACAGATTAGGAATTGAAGCTGAGGCCTTTGCTATCTCTCTCTGTGTTACTGTTACTGTGTTAACACAGTCACCTCTATTCCAATCAAACGGTAGCTCTAGTCATTTTATCAAAACGTTAGAGATTCAATTGATTAACATTCCAATTGTCATTATAGCCATATTGAACAGTGGCAGTAAATTGTACGTAAGCTTTAGCAATATGCTGTTGTGTTTGTTCATTTTGACTTAAATATTTGTTTGCCCCTTATAACCTGTTGTGATTTTAGTACCCTTATCAGGAGAGTGTGTTTAACTAAAATCTATTGCTTTGTAAAATTCTATATTGTTCAGTACCATGTTTAACTTGGGATTCGCAAAATAGTGAAACACCACCATCATTGAACAGGGTTCAATAGCAAGTGAGCCCCAGGTGGGCAGAGGAAACGTTTCAAGAACACCATCAAAGCCTCCTTGATAAAGTGCAACATCCCCCCCACCGGCACCTCGGAATCTGTGGCCCAAGACCGCCCTAAGTGGAGGAAGAGCATTCAGGGCCTGAATCTCAGCGCCGAGAGCATGCAGAAACCAAGCGCAGACAGCGGAAGGAGCGTGCAGCAAACCAGACTCCCCACCCATCCTTTCCTTCAATGACTGTGTCCCACCTGTGACAGAGACTGTAATTCTCATATTGGATTGTACAGTTACCTAAGAACTCACTTTTAGAATGGAAGCGAGTCTTCTTCGATTTTGAGGGACTGCCTATGATGATATGATGAACAGGGTTCATGAAGTGTGATAGTGACAACTATCATCTGTTAGTTACATACTTAAAGAGGCATCCACTCAGCTGCTGTTAAATTGGGTCACGAGAAATGGGACCAGTCTTCCAACTAAGTATCGCAAGATGGCAGTGTATAAAGGTGAGGTGTGGGAAATTATATTAAATTGGGGCAGGGAGAAAGTGAGAAACAGGGGCCTCTGAGATACTTGTATTAAAAGGCCCTCTAAGTAGTTTAATTAGGTTTCTCAGCGGGAAATCTTTCCAAATCCCAAAATATGCTGGAGACAAGTCAACCAAACAGAAGGTCCCACATTAGCAAAGCATCCAAAGAGATGCAAAGCTCAAATAAACAGTTATTAATTTGTGAGTTCCCAGATCTGCTAAGAGCACTTTAAACCCTGGCTGTCACTACCCTGCCCTTTCTCCCCCATGTTGACATTTCAATACCGTTAGCCTCATTGAGGCATTCAGCACTCACTGTTATGCACATAATAGAATGGTCAGAAATTAGGGGGAAAGTGAAAGTTCATAATACTTGACAGTTACAAAAATCAAACAGTTAATATTGAGAATTTCTTTATTACTTTACATAACGGCATGCTTAAGATTTCATCGTGTCAGCCACGGTTCAGTGATAGCACTTTCGCCTGAGTCAGATGGTTGTAGGTTCAAGTCACACTCCAGAGACCTGAGCCCATAATTTTGGCTGACACTCCAGTGCGGTACTGACGGAGCGCTGCATTGTCGGAGGTACTGTCTTTCGGGTGAGACGTTAAACCGAGGCCGCGTCGGCTCTCTGGTGGATGTAAAAGATTCCACTGCAGCATTTCGAAGAAGAGTAGGAGAGTTATCCTCCTGGGCCAATATTTATATCTCAACCAAAAACACATGACCTGGTCATTATCACATTGCTGTTTGTGGGAGCTTGCTGTGCACAACTTAGCTACCACGTTTCCTACATTATAACAATGACTACACTTCAAAGGTATTTCATTGGCTGTAAAGTGCTTTGGGACATCCAGAGGTTGTGAAAGCCGTTGGATAAATGTAAGTCTTTCAAGTAAAATTAACTTTTGTGGCAATTAGGTTGCAATTTGGGCTTCAAGAATGTAAAACATTTTGTTTTGTCCCATTGATATGTTATTTCTCCACCTCCTCATTCAGTCTCCCAGTTTTCCCAGACTATTCCCTGGTTAAGAGGGCAGGCAGTCTGCTCCACAGTCTGCACTATTGCTACTCCTGGGCCACTCCCCATGAAATTGTAAATATTTTTATTGCTAACGATGAACAAGTTTCCTGTACATCTGCATTTTGCCATTTGCAGGTCTTTATTTTCCTTTTTATTTGCAATCCGGGACACTCAGCACAGTGGAAAATGTTGTGCTTTAGTATTTACATGCTTGACTCTAATATCTTAGAAATTTAATAAAATTAAATTTAATGATCAATGAAAACATGTGTAGCATAAAAGAAGTCTTGAGTCGATGGAGGCAGTTACCTTGATTATTGACCTCTATCGCCAATCTGACAAGAAAACATTTGCCAAAACAAAGAACTGGAAAGACAGCACATGGTGTTGCAATCTACAATGCCACAGGATCAAAGAATGATGGAGAGATTGTTCTCGTGTTTTATTTTGCACCACAGAGCAAAAAAACACAAACTATAGCATAAGTCATCTAATGGTGCGGTATTGATACAGGCAAAAGAAAATAGCTGAAAAATACATTTTCAGAAAGCTTCTCTGATGGCTGTTAGTGTATAGAATAGTACAGCACCGAAGGAGGCCATTCGGCTCATCGAGTTTGCGGCGGATCTTTCAAAGAGCAATCCAGTTAGTCCCACTGCCCTGCACTTCCCCTATATCCTGGCAATTTTTTCTCCTTTAAGTATTTATCCAATTCCACTTTGAAGGCTACTATTGAATCTGTATCCACCACCCTATCAGGCAGTGCTTTTCAAATCCTAACCACTCCTTGCACAAAAGGTTTTCCTCATGTTATCTCTGGTTCTTTTGCAATCTGTGTCCTCTCATTACTGACTTTTCTGCCATTGGAAACTTTCTCTTTATTTACTCTGTCTAAATCCTTCATGATTTCAAACACCTCTATCAAATCTTAGCCTTCTCTGCTGTAAGGAGAAGAAACCCAGCTTCTCCAGTCTATCCACATAACTACAGTCCCACATCCCTGGAATAATTCTAGTAAATCTCTTCTGTACCCTCTCCAAAGCTTTCACATTCTTCCTAAAGTATCTATGCTATCCAGTGTTGTACTGAGCCATAGAAAACAGGAAGGTGCAAGGTTTTATTCTGTGCTAAATTAGCTAAATTTCAGGATGATACATAGAATTTACAGCACAAAGAGGCTATTCGACCCAACTGGTCTATGCTTATGCACTGTGCCAATCTCCTCCCACCCCCACTTCATCTACCCCTATCAGTTATGGTTGGCCTCAACATCCCTGGAGCAGAAAGGTGAAAATAAGGCAAGGTTTCTGCTCTTCATCATCATCCAATGATTCCTGCTGATGATTCCTGCAATTAAATATTGGGAAGACTGAAGCCATTGTTCTCTAGCCACTGATTCAATCTCTCTCCCTAACATCTGTCTGAGGCTGAACCATATTATTTGCAACTTTGGTGTTATATTTGACCCTGAAATAAGCTTTCGACCACACATCCACGGCTTAACTAAGACCGCTTACTTCCACCTCCGTAACATCACCCGACTCCGCCTTTACCTCAGCTCATCCACTGCGGAAGTCCACATCCATGCCTTTGTTACCTCTAGACTTGACTATTCCAACGCACTCCTGGTTGGCCACCCACGTTCTACCCTATGTAAACTTGAAGTCATCCAAAACTCGGCTGCCCATGTCCTAACTCGCACCAATCACCCATCACCCCATGTGCTTGTTGACCTACATTGACTCCCAGTTAAGCAAAGCCTCGATTTCAAAATTCTCATCGTTGTTTTCAAATCCCTCCATGGCCTCACCCCTCCCAATCTCTGCAATCTCCGCCAGCCCCACAACCGTCCGAGATATCTGCACTCCTTAAATTTTGCCCTCTTGAGCATCCCTGATTGTAATCCCTCAACCATTGGTGGACGTGCCTTCTGTTGCCTAGGCCCTAAGCTCTGGAATTCCCTGCCTAAACATCTCCGCCTCTCTTCCTTTAATACGATCTTTAAAACCTACCTCTTTGACCAAGCTTTTGGTCATCGGCCCTAATTTCTCCTTATGTAGCTTGATGTAAAATGTTTTGGCTTAAAATACTCCTGTGAAGCGCTTTGGGACATTTTACTACATTAAAGGTGCTATATAAATACAAGTTGTTGTGATGTGTGTGCATAGGAAAGGATGAGAATTGACTGTGATTACCCCACCACAGAGATTACCTATGCTCACAGTATCTGAGCTCACTCCTAAAGAATGGTCACTTAGGCAAGGTATAAGGCTCCTGTGTAGTTTTACCCCAGCATGAGTCAGTCAGAGGGGATACTTGTGCATGAAACACAAAAGGATAGTATGCAGGTACAGCAAGTGATCAGGAAGGCCAGTGGTATCTTGGCCTTTATTGCAAAGGGGATGGAGTATAATAGCAGAGAAGTCTTGCTACACCTACAGCTATATAAGGTATTGGTGAGGCTACACCTGGAATACTGCGTGCAGTTTTGGTTTCCATATTTACGAAAGGATGTACTTGCTTTGGAGGCAGTTTAGAGAAGGTTCACAAGGTTGATTCCGAGGATGAGGGGGTTGACTTATGAGGAAAGGTTGGGTAGGTTGGGCCTCTACTCATTGGAATTCAGAAGAATGAGAGGTGATCTTATCGAAACGTATAAGATTATGAGGGGGCTTGACAGGGTGGATGCGGAGAGGATGTTTCCACTGATGGGGGAGACTAGAACTAGAGGTCATGATCTTAGAATAAGGGGCCACCCATTTAAAACAGAGATGAGGAGAAATTTCTTCTCTGAGGGTTGTAAATCTGTGGAATTTGCTGCCTCAGAGAACTGTGGAAGCTGGGACATTGAATAAATTTAAGACAGAAATAGACGGTTTCTTAAGTGATAAGGGGTTATGGGGAGCGGGCAGGGAAGTGGAGCTGAGTCCATGATCAGATCAGCCATGATCTTATTGAATGATGGAGCAGGCTCAAGGGGCTGTATGGCCTACCCCTGTTCCTAGTTCTTATGTTCTTATGTCAGCTCATTCAGTACTGGAAGGAATGAAAATAAATTCCAAGGTGTTGGGGGGAGGGGGAGAATGGAAAATAGGCTCTAATGTTTCAGAGACATCCACCAGCTTTTGTGTCACTTATTAACAGTGGCGGTGCTCAAAGCATGCACTGCTTGAATGTAGAAATTAACTCCGCAGTTGTGTGTTACACACTTGCCATTTGTCAGCTCGGCACTTCATCCTGCACATTAGCATTTTTAACTGGAATTGGGGTTTGTTAGCCAATCAGATAAATGGAAGATCAGGATTGAATGTTGTCGGAACTCATGATTACGGCTGCTTATTTTAATTGGTCTGCTAAAATAGCAGAATGTCATGAATGTGTTCAGCATTTGCATTATTCCCAATGCATTTTAAAGTGTTCAAAAGCATGCAGTGATTGAAATGCACAGCAGGTTGGTCAATATCTAAAAGAGGAACAGAGAGGTGAATGTCTGGGTGTGACCCTTTAGCAGAACTTAGTTCTAAGATTTTGTTTCAACGGTATTGGGTGGTGGAAGCAGATTCAGTAGCAGCATTCAAAAGGGAATTGGGTAAATACTTGAAAGGGAGAAAATTTGCAGGGCTATGGGGAAAGGGCAAGGGAGTGGGACAAATTGGACTGCTCCTTCAAAGAACCAGCACGGACACAATGGACCGAATGATCTCCTATGCTGTGTCATTCTATGACTCACCTTGTTCCATCTTGAAACTACTTTAACACTAAGATTTGATGTGATAATGAGCCATTTTAATCACGTGACTCCGTTGAGATTATCACGGATTCATATTGTTAAAAACTTTCAGTTCATAAGTTAACATGATTTTTCTCATTCTGAATTCCCAATGGAAGGAACTGGACCCCTGTAAAGTAGTATTGAATACCAAACAACTGTCATTACTTTCATATTTTAAATATCTAAACATTCAAAGATACATAATTTTAGACTTGTAAGGCTGAATTACAGTGCAATCCAAAATGCCAGAAGATCTAGTGACAAAATTCTCAAGGCGGGTACGACCCTGGACTTTCCCTGAAAAAAATCTTCTACCTTCCGCGCTCATACAGAAACATAGAAATTTACAGCGCAGAAGAGGCCATTTCGGCCTACCGTGTCCACGCCGGCCGACAAAGAGCTGCATGGCCCTCGGTCAGCAGCCCTGAAGATTACATATAAACCTATGAACAATGACGGATCGGCAAAGAGCACTCCACCCCAACCAGAGCCATGTGATCTCCTGGGAGAGGCAAAAACCAGATAAAGCCCCAGACCAATTTAGGGTGAAAAAAATCTGGGAAAATTCCTCTCCGACCCATCCAGATCAAAACTAGTCTCCGTTACCGTGTCAGCCATGGCTCAGAGGGTAGCACTCTTGGCACTGGGTCAGAAGGTTTGTGGGTTCAAGTCCCACTCCAGGGACATGAGCACAATATCTAGGCTGATATTCCAGTGCAGTGCTGAGGGACTGTACTGTCAGAGGTGCCAGCCTTCAGATGAGAAGTTAAACCAAGGCCCCGCCTGCACTTTCAGGTGGACGTAAAAGATCCCAGAGCACTATTTCAAAGAGCAAGCGAGTTATCCCTGGTGTCCTGGCCAATATTAATCCCTCAATTAACATCACTAAAAAGGATATCTTTTCATTATCAATTTGCTGTTTGTGGGAGCTTGTGTGTAAATTGGCTGCCGCGTTTCCTGCATAACAAAATTGACTACACTTCAAAAAGTACTTCATTGGCTATAAAGTGTTTTGAGACATCATGAAAGGCGCTATATAAATGCAAATCTTTTTATTTTTTCAATCTCTTCTACCATTGCCACATAATACACTTTTGAGTGATGGAACCTTGGGTAAAGCATTTGGCCCCATCAGTTTATGCTCCACTCAAGCCTCCTCGCATCTTTCCTCATTATGTGTCTAGAAGAATGAGAGGTGATCTATTGAAACATATAAGATACTGAGGAGGCTCGACAATGTTGTTGCAGAGAGGATGTTTCCACTCGTTGTGGAATCTAGAACTAGGGGGCATAGTTTAAGAATAAGGAGCCACCCATTTAGAACTGGGATGAGGAGGAATTTCTTCTCTGAGAGTCATAAATCTGTAGAATTCTCTGCCCCTGCAGGAGTAGGCCATTTAGCCCCTCAAGCCTGCTCCGCCATTTAATAAGATCATGGCTGATCTGATCTTGGGTTCAACTCCACTTCCCTGCCCATAACCCTTCACTCCCTTATCGTTCAAAAATCTGTCTATCTCCACCTTAAATATATTCAACGATCCAGCATCCACAGCTTTCCGGGGCAGAGAATTCTACAGATTTATGACTCTCAGAGAAGAAATTCCTCCTCATCCCAGTTCTAAATGGGTGGCTCCTTATTCTTAAACTATGCCCCCTAGTTTTAGATTCCACAACGAGTGGAAACATCCTCTCTGCAACAACGTTGTCGAGCCTCCTCAGTATCTTATATGTTTCAATAGATCACCTCTCATTCTTCTAAACTCCATTGACTATAGGCCCAACCTGCTCAACCTTTCTTCATAAGTCAACCCCTTCATCTCAGGAATCAACCTAGTGAACCTTCTCTAAACTACCTCCAAGGCAAATATATCCCTTCTTAAATAAGGAGACCAAAACTGTACACAGTCATCATCATCATAGGCAGTCCCTCGGAATAGAGGAAGACTTGCTTCCACTCTGAAGTGAGTTATTTGGTGGCTGAACAGTCCAATATGAGAGCCACAGACTTTGTCACAGGTGGGACAGATAATCGTTAAGGGAAGGGATGGGTGGGACTGGTTTGCGACGTTCTCCTTCCGCTGCCTGCGCTTGATTTCTGCATGCTCTTGGCGTTGAGACTCAAGGTGCTCAGTGCCCTCTCGGATGCACTTCCTCCACTTAGGGCAGTCTTGGGCCAGGGACTCCCAGGTGTCAGTGGGGATGTTGCACTTTATCAGGGAGGCTTTGAGGGTGTCCTTGCAGCGTTTCCGCTGCCCACCTTTGGCTTGTTTGCCGTGAAGGCGCTCCGAGTAGAGCACTTGCTTAGAGCGTCTCGTGTCAGGTATGTGAACTTTGTGGCCTGCCCAGCGGAGCTGATCGAGTGTGGTCAGTGCTTCAATGCTGGGGATGTTAGCCTGAATGAGGACGCTGATGTTGGTGCGCTTGTCCTCCAAGGGGATTTGTAGGATCTTGCGGAGACATCATTGGTGACACTAGAATTTAGAAGGATGAGAGGGGACCTCATAGAAACATAAAATTCTGACGGGACTGGACAGGTTAGATGCAGGAAGAATGTTCCCGATGTTGGGGAAGTCCAGAACCAGGGGACACAGTCTAAGGATAAGGGATATGCCATTTAGGACTGAGATGAGGAGAAGCTTCTTCTCTCAGAAAATTGTTAACCTGTGGAATTCCCTACCGCAGAGAGTTGTTGATGCCAGTTCATTGGGAGTTAGATATGGCCCTTGCGGCTAAAGGGATCAAGGGGTATGGAGAGAAAGCAGGAAAGGGGTACTAAGGGAATGATCAGCCATGATCTTATTGAATGGTGGTGCAGGCTTGAAGGACCGAATGGCCTACTCCTGCACCTATTTTCTATGTTTCTATGTTTCTCCAGCAACTTGAGGTGTCTACTGTACATGGTCCATGTCTCTGAGCCATACAGGAGGCCGGGTATTACTACAGCCCTGTAGACCATGAGTTTGGTGGCAGTTTTGATGGCCTGGTCTTTGAACACTCTTTTCCTCAGGCGGCCGAAGACAGCACTGGCGCACTGGAGGCGGTGTTGGATCTCGTCATCGATGCCTGCTCTTGTTGATAGGAGGCTCCTGAGATATGGGAAGTGGTCCATGGCGTCCTGCGCTGCGCCGTGGATCTTGATGACTGGGGGGGCAGTGCTGTGCAGTGAGAACAGGCTGATGGAGGACCTTTGTCTTACGGATGTTTAGCGTAAGGCCCATGCTTGCATACGCCTCAGTAAATACGTCGACTATGATGTGTGAGGATTCTTCAGCACAGTCAAGGCCACCTACGGGCCAAACACGCAAGGTCCCACACCGCTGCTGGCCAAGAACGGGGAAACACACATCAAGGACACCGAGGTAGTCAGGACCCGCTGGAAGGAGCACTTCGAAGATCTCCTCAATCGAGACTCTGCCTTTGACTCGAGTGTTCTCGACCCCATCCTGCAGCATGCTACCCGCCACCACCTCAGTGAGACCCCAACACTGCACAAGGTAAAAAAAGCCATAAGACAGCTTAAAAACAACAAGACTACGGGTGCGGACGGAATCCCTGCTGAGGCATTGAAGTATGGCAGAGAGGTACTGCTGGCACGAATACACAACCTCATCTCTCTCATCTGGAGGGAGGAGAGCATGCCGGGGGATCTCAGAGATGCAGTAATCGTGATCATGTTTAAAAAAGGGGACAAGTCCGACTGCGGCAACTATAGAGGAATCTCCCTGCTAACAGCCACTGGGAAAGTCATCGTAAGAGTCCTCCATAACCGTCTTCTACCCGTGGCCGAGGAGCTCCTTCCGGAGTCACAGTGCAGATTTCGTCCCCTACGGGGCACAACAGACATGATTTTTGCAGCGCGACAGCTACAGAAAAAATTCAGGGAACAGCGCCAGCCCTTATACATGGCCTTCTTCGACCTTACAAAGGCCTTTGACACTGTCAACCGCGAGGGTCTATGGAGCGTCCTCCTATGTTTCGGATGCCCCCAAATGTTCGTCACCATCCTCCGCCTGCTCAACGGCGACATGCAGGCCGTGATCCTTACCAATGGATCGGTTATATATGTAAACCTATAAATATCTTGTTTAACCACCAAAGGGCTCATCCCCTGGAGTCCCAAGAGATCCCACAACAAGAGATCACAGGCTGGAGAGGCACTCTGGAGACCTGTAATAAAGGACTACGGTCACACTTTACTTTATGATCTGGAACACGTTGCCTGAAAGGGTGGAAGCTTTCAAAAGGGAATTGGATAAATAGAATAATAGAAATTTACAGCACTGAAGGAGGCCATTTCAGCCCATCATGTCTGCGTCAGCCAACAAAGGGCTATCCAGCTTAATCCCACTTTCCAGCTCTAGGTCCGTAGATTACGGCACTTCAAGTATACATCCAAGTACTTTTTAAATGTGGTGAGGGTTTCTGCCTCTACCACCCTTTCAGGCAGTGAGTTCCAGACCCCAACAACCCTCTGCGTGAAGAAATTTTCCCTCAAATCCCCTCTAAACCTTCTACCAATTACTTTAAATTTATGCCCCCTGGTTGTTGACCCCTCTGCTAAGGGAAATAGGCCCTTTCTATCCATGATATCTAGGCCCCTCATAATTTTATACACCTCAATACGGTCTCCCCGCAGCCTCCTCTGTTCCAAGGAAAACAAACCCAGTCTATCCAATCTTTCCTCAAATAGCTAAAATTCTCCAGTCCAGGCAACATCCTCGTAAATCTCCTCTGTACACTCTTCAGTGGAATCATATCTTTCTTGTAATACGGTGACCAGAACTGCAAGCAATACTCCATAGAAACATAGAAACATAGAAAATAGGTGCAGGAGTAGGCCATTCGGCCCTTCGAGCCTGCACCATCATTCAATAACATCATGGCTGATCGTTCATCTCAGTACTCCTTTCCTGCTTTCTCTCCATACCCCTTGATCCCTTTAGCCGTAAGGGCCATATCGAACTCTCTCTTGAATATATCCAATGAACTGGCATCAACAACTCTCTGCAGTAGGGAATTCCACAAGTTAACAACTCTCTGAGAGAAGAGGTTTCTCCTCATCTCAGGCCTAAATGGCTTACTCCTATCCTTAGACTATGTCCCCTGGTTCTGGACTTCCTCAACATCGGGAACATTTTCCTGCATCTAATCTGTCCAGTCCCATCAGAATTTTATATGTTTCTATGAGATCCCCTCTCATCCTTCTAAACTCCAGTGAATACAGGCCCAGTCGATCCAGTCTCTCTTCATATGTCAGGCCTGTCATCCTGGGAATCAGTCTGGTGAACCTTCGCTGCACTCCCTCAATAGCAAGAATGTCCTTCCTCAGATTAGAAGACCAAAACTGAACACAATATTCCAGGTGAGGCCTCACCAAGGCCCTATATAACTGCAGTAAGACCTCCATCCGCCTATACTAGAAACTAAAAATCATGGTTTAAAAACTAGTATTAAAACACTCTACCTAAACGCATGCAGCATTCGAAATAAAGTAAATGAGTTGACGGCACAAATCATTACAAATGGGTATAATTTGGTGGCCATTACAGAAACGTGGTTGCAGGGTGGCTAAGACTGGGAATTAAACATACAGGGGTATCTGACGATTCGGAAAGATAGACAAGAAGGGAAATGAGGTGGGGTAGCTCTGTTAATAAAGGATGATATCAGGGCAGTTGTGAGAGACGATTTTGGCTCTAATGAACAAAATGTTGAATCATTGTGGGTGGAGATTAGAGATAGTAAGGGGAAAAAGTCACTGGTGGGCGTAGTTTATAGGCCCCCAAATAATAACTTCACAGTGAGGCGCGCAATAATCAAGGGAATAATGGAGGCATGTGAAAAAGGAACGGCAGTAATCATGGGGGGTTTTAACCTACATATCGATTGGTCAAATCAAATCGCATGGTGTAGCCTGGAGGAGGAATTCATAGAATGCATATGGCATTGTTTCTTAGAACAGTATGTTACAGAACCTACAAGAGAGCAAGCTATTTTTGATCTGGTCCTGTGTAATGAGACAGGAATAATAAACGATCTCCTAGTAAAAGATCCTCTCGGAATGACTGATCACAGTATGGTTGAATTTGTAATACAGATTGAGGGTGAGGAAGTAGTGTCTCAAACGAGCGTGCTATGCTTAAACAAAGGGGACTACAGTGGGATGAGGGCTAAAGTAGACTGGAAACACAGACTAAACGGTGGCACAATTGAGGAACAGTAGAGGACTTTTAAGGAGCTCTTTCATAGTGCTCAACAAAAATATATTCCAGAAGGGCGGTAAGAGAGGGGATAACCAGCCGTGGATAACCAAGGAAATAAATTTGATAGTATCAAATTAAAAACCAATGCATATAAGGTAGCCAAGGTTAGTGGGAAACTAGAAGATTGGGAAAATTTTAAACGACAGCAAAGAATGACTAAGAAAGCAATAAAGAAAGGAAAGATAGATTATGAGGGTAAACTTGCGCAAAACATAAGAACAGATAGTAAAAGCTTTTACAGATATATAAAACGGAAAAGAGTGACTAAAGTAAATGTTGGTTCCTTAGAAGATGAGAAGGGGGATTTAATAATGGGCAATGTGGAAATGGCTGAGACCTTAAACAATTATTTTGCTTCGGTCTTCACAGTGGAAGACACAAAAACCATGCCAAAAATTGCTGGTCACAGGACTGTGGGAAGGGAGGACCTTGAGACAATCACTATCACTAGGGGGGTAGTGCTGGACAGGCTAATGGGACTGAAGGTAGACAAGTCCCCTGGTCCTGATGAAATGCATCCCAGGGTATTAAAAGAGATGGCGGAAGTTATAGCAGATGCATTCGTTATAATCTACCAAAATTCTCTGGACTCTGGGGAGGTACCAGTGGATTGGAAAACAGCTAATGTAACGCCTCTGTTTAAAAAAGGGGGCAGACAAAAGGCAGGTAACTATAGGCCGGTTAGTTTAACATCTGTAGTGGGGAAAATGCTTGAAACTATCATTAAGGAAGAAATAGCGGGACATCTAGATAGGAATAGTGCAATCAAGCAGACGCAGCATGGATTCATGAAGGGGAAATCATGTTTAACTAATTTACTGGAATTCTTTGAGGATATAACGAGCATGGTGGATAGAGGTGTACCGATGGATGTGGTGTATTTAGATTTCCAAAAGGCATTCGATAAGGTGCCACACAAAAGGTTACTGCAGAAGATATAGGTTCGCGGAGTCAGAGGAAATGTATTAGCATGGATAGAGAATTGGCTGGCCAACAGAAAGCAGAGAGTCGGGATCAATGGGTACTTTTCGGGTTGGAAATCAGTGGTTAGTGGTGTGCCACAGGGATCGGTGCTGGGACCACAACTGTTTACAATATACATAGATGACCTGGAAGAGGGGACAGAGAGTAGTGTAACAAAATTTGCAGATGACACAAAGATTAGTGGGAAAGCGGGTTGTGTAGAGGACACAGAGGCTGCAAAGAGATTTGGATAGGTTAAGCGAATGGGCTAAGGTTTGGCACATGGAATACAATGTCGGAAAGTGTGAGGTCATCCACCTTGGAAAAAAAAAACAGTAAAAGGGAATATTATTTGAATGGGGAGAAATTACAACATGCTGCGGAACAGAGGGACCTGGGGGTCCTTGTGCATGAATTCCAAAAAGTTAGTTTGCAGGTGCAGCAGGTAATCAGGAAGGCGAATGGAATATTGGCCTGCATTGCGAGAGGGATGGAGTACAAAAGCAGGGAGGTCCTGCTGCAACTGTATAGGATATTGGTGAGGCCGCACCTGGAGTACTGCGTACAGTTTTGGTCACCTTACTTAAGGAAGGATATACCAGCTCTGGAGAGGGTACAGAGACGATTCACTAGGCTGATTCCGAAGATGAGGGGGTTACCTTATGATGATAGATTGAGTAGACTGGGTCTTTACTCATTGGAGTTCAGAAGGATGAGTGGTGATCTTATAGAAACATTTAAAATAATGAAAGGGATAGACAGGATAGAGGCAGAGAGGTTGTTTCCACTGGTCGGGGAGACTAGAACTAAGGGGCACAGCTTCAAAATACGGGGGAGCCAATTTAAAACCGAGTTGAGAAGGAATTTCGTCTCCCAGAAGGTTGTGAATCTGTGGAATTCTCTGCCCAAGGAAGCAGTTGAGGCTAGCTCATTGAATGTATTCAAGTCACGGATAGATAGATTTTTAACCAATAAGGGAATTAAGGGTTACGGGGAGCGGGCAGGTAAGTGGAGCTGAGTCCACGGCCAGATCAGCCATGATCTTGTTGAATGGCGGAGCAGGCTCGAGGGGCTAGATGGCCTACTCCTGTTCCTAATTCTTATGTTCTTATGTTCTTATACTCAAATCCCCTAGCTATGAAGGCCAACATACCATTTGCCACCTTCACCGCTTGCTGTACCTGCATGCTAACTTTCAATGACTGATGTACCATGACACCCAGGTCTCGTTGCACCTCCCCTTTTCCTAATCTGCCGCCATTCAGATAATATTCTGCCTTTGTGTTTTTGCCACCAAAGTGGATAACCTCACATTTATCCACATTATACTGTATCTGCCATGCATTTTCCCACTTACCTAACCTGTCCAAGTCACCCTGCAGCCTCTTCGCGTCCTCCTCACAGCTCACACCGCAACCCAGCTTAGTGTCATCTGCAAACTTGGAGATATTACACTCAATTCCTTCATCTAAATCATTAATGTATATTGTAAATAGCTGGGGTCCCAGCCCGGAGCCCTGCGGCACGCCACTAGTCACTGCCTGCCATTCTGAAAAGGACCCGTTTATCCCGACTCTCTGCTTCCTGTCTGCCAACCAGTTCTCTATCCACGTCAGTACATTACCCCCAATACCATGTGCTTTAATTTTGCTCAATAATCTCTTGTGTGCGACCTTATCAAAAGCCTTGTGAATGTCCAAATACACCACATCCACTGGTTCTCCCTTGTCCACTCTACCAGTTACATCCTCAAAAAATTCTAGAAGATTTGTCAAGCATGATTTCCCTTTCATAAATCCATGCTGACTTGGACCAATCCTGTCACTGCTTTCCAAATGCGCTGCTATTTTATCTTTAATAATTGATTCCAACATTTTCACCACTGATGTCAGGCTAACCGGTCTATAATTACCTGTTTTCTCTCTCCCTCCTTTTTTAAAAACTGGTTTTACATTAGCTACCCTCCAGTCCATAGGAACTGATCCAGAGTCGATAGACTGTTGGAAAATGGTCACCAATGCATCCACTATTTCTAGGGCCACTTCCTTAAGTACTCTGAGATGCAGACTATCGGCCTTCAATCCCATCAATTTCCTTTACACAATTTCCTGCCTAATAAGGATTTCCTTCAGGTCCTCCTTCTCACTAGACCCTCGGTCCCCTAGTATTTCCCGGAAGGTTATTTGTGTCTTCCTTCGTTAAGACAGAACCAAAATATTTGTTTAACTGGTCTGCCATTTCTTTGTTCCCCATTATAAATTCACCTGAATCTGTCTGCAAGGGACCTACGTTTGTTTTCACTAATCTTTTTCTCTTCACATATCTATGGAAGCTTTTGCAGTCAGTTTTTATGTTCCCAGCAAGCTTCCTCTCATGCTCTATTTTCCCCCTCCTAATTAAACCCTTGTTCTCCTCTGCTGAATTATAAAATCATGTGATCTTTAAATGTTTGTCATTGCCTATCCACCGTTAATCCTTTAAGTATCATTCGCCTGTCTATTCTAGCCCATTCACGTCTCATACCATCGAAGTTACCTTGCCTTATGTTCAGGACCCTAGTCTCTGAATTAACTGTATCACTCTCCATCTTAATAAAGAATTCTACCATATTATGGTCACTCTTCCCCAAGGAGCATCGCACAACAAGATTGCTAATTAGTCCTTTCTCATTACACATCAGCCAGTCTAGGATGACCAGCCCTCTAGTTGGTTCCTCGACATATTGGTCTAGAAAACCATTCCTAATACACTCCAGGAAATCCTCCTCCACTGCATTGCTACCAGTTTGGTTAGCCCAACCTATATGTAGATTAAAGTCGCCCATGATAACTGCTGTACCTTTATTGCATCCCTAATTTCTTGTTTGATGCTGTCCCCAACCTCACTACTACTGTTTGGTGGTCTGTACACAATGTCCAGTAGCGTTTTCTGCCCTTTGGTATTCCGTAGTTCCACCCATACCGATTCCACATCATCCAAGTTAATGTCCTTCCTTACTATTGCATTAATTTCCTCTTTAACCAGCAACGCCACCCCATCTTTTCCTTTCTGTCTATCCTCCCTGTTGAATACCCCTGGATGTTGAGTTCCCAGCTTTCGTCACCCTGGAGCCATGTCTCCGTGATGCCAATTACATCATACCCATTAACTGCTATCTGCGCAGTTATATCATGTTTGTTAATTTGTCCACCTTATTACGAATACTCCTCGCATTGAGGCAATGAGCCTTCCGGCTTGTCTTTTTAACACACTTTGCCCCTTTAGAATTTTGCTGTAATGTGGCCCTTTTTGCCTTGGGTTTCTCTGCCCTCCACTTTTACTTTTCTTCTTTCTATCTTTTGCTTCTACCCCCATTTTACTTCCCTCTGTCTCCCTGCATAGGTTCCCATCCCCCCGCCATATTAGTTTAACCCCTCCCCAACAGCACGAGCAAACACTCCCCCTAGGACATTGGTTCCGGTCCTGCCCAGGTGCAGACCGTCTGGTTTGTACTGGTCCCACCTCCCTCAGTACCGGTTCCAATGTCCCAGGAATTTGAATCCCTCCCTTCTGCACCACTCCTCAAATCATGTATTCATCTGAGCTATCCTGCTATCCCTACTCTGACTAGCACGTGGCACTGGTAGCAATCCTGAGATTACTACCTTTGAGGTCCTACTTTTTAATTTAACTCCTGGTTCCCTAAATTCATCTTGGAGGGCCTCATCCGTTTTTTTTTTAACTATATCGTTGGTACCTATATGCACCACAACAACTGGCTGTTCACCCTCCCCCTTCAAAATGTCCTGTAGCCGCTCCGAGACATCCTTACCCATTGCTCCAGCTGTGGCCTAACCAGTGTTTTATACAGTTCAAGCATAAACCTCCTGTTCTTATATTCTATGCCTCGGCTAATAAAGGCAAGTATTCCATATGCCTTCTTAACCACCTTATCCACCTGGCCTGCTACTTTCAGGGAATCTGTGGACCAATGGTGGAGCTTTGGAGGCGTGGCCTATTCAGTTGGAGCCTGGAGCAGTGAGAGAAGGAGCTTGCTGTTGTTGCTCCTGCCTGGGAGGCCTTGAGTGAGCCCTGTGAAACAGCCCAGGAAGAGGAGGAAGGGGCTTTCTACATTCCAATCCATCCAGAGGGAGAGGAGGAGAGCGGAAAATTCAACAACCTTTAATACTGCTGCAGAGAGTTGGAGAGAGGGGGAAAAAGGAACAACTATCTAGTGTGGAAGGAGGGAAAGACTTCATCATCAAGAGGTGGGTATATTTTGGTGCATTCCCCTAAAGACTTTGTTGTATCGGTGGGGGGAGGAAAGAAGACTTGCTAGAGGGCCGGAACATCGCGGGGGGTGTGTGTGTGTGGAAGTGTGTGTGGGGGTCTTGCTTACAGCTAGGCCCCACACACCACTGAAGCACTTCTCCCCCCATTGCCTAGCCTGGGATAGCTGGAGCTACCTGGCTGAAGAACTATTAATCACCTATTTAACATCGTTGGGAGTGTGTGCCTGGGTGGCTCCAGCTGTCCCAGGTGAAGACATCTTCTCCCCCCACCCGAAGACCATCTACAAAGACTGTTTGTTTTTCCATCATCTGGGGAGTGCACCCCAAGAAAAACACCCACCCATCGCTGTGATGGGAGACCTGCCCTCGCAGCTTCCCTCTTTCCCACCCCCCTCTCTCTTTCGCTCTCTCTCTCTCTGTCTCTCCCCTCTCTCTCTGAGAGCCCCTTTCCTCCTAATTGGAAAACCAATTAAGACAACTGAGCAGAGGGAGCAAGGCCCCTCCCCAATTGTCAACTAGGGGAGAGGTGTGCCTCTTTTAGAGGTCCCTCTGTTCAAACACCAATGAGGCCATTTAAGACCATTAAGGCCTGTGACTTTGGGGTGGGTGTGGCCCTTAAAGGGACCCCGTGATGGCGACCCCATCCACGCCGGTGGCAGGGCCAGCAAAGACATATGCGCAGGCGGCGTCCACATCCACGGCGCCTCCTGCGCCTCCTGCTGTCCTGCCACCATTCAGACTTATAACAAAAAAACACGGGGTCAAGAGCTACACTCACCCCACAGTGAGCATCGAGGAGTGCGTGCGGGCGATGGCTGGGGTAGTCGGCCCCTCGGCCATTGTCGTAGCCTCCAAGATGTCTGGGAAGGCTGTATTCTTCCTGGGGTCGGAGCGGGCGGTGTCCCTGGCCCTTGAAAAGGGGCTCACGGTGGGCGGGACGTTCCTCCCGATAGACCCTCTCGAGGCCACTGCGCAGAGGGTCATCCTTTCTAACGTCCCGCCCTTTGTTCCTGCTGGGCTCCTCCTCCCTCACCTACACCAACTGGGGGAGGTAAGGTCAGGGATCAACCCCATACCGCTCGGCCTCAGGGAGAGCAGTCCGCGCCACGTGTTCTCCTTCCACCGCCAGCTCTTTGTCCGACTGGCACGGGAGGAGACGACGGAGGGATCATTTAATGTGGTGCACGAGGGGACTGCCTATCGCGTCTTCTGGACGTCAGACGGCGTGCGGTGCCATGCCTGTAGGGAGGTGGGGCATGTTCGTAAGAATTGCCCCGCCTCCAAGGCCGCCAAACCACCGAGGGCGGCCAAGGCTGGCGCCGCCGCCACCCCTCCCCCTAGTAGCGTCCGCGTGCCGGGAGCTGTGGGTGCGCGGGCATCGTCGGGGGACTTTGTTTTCACGGCCTCCGGCGGGGGGGAGGGAGAGCGTCCGATCGGAAGGAAGGCGCGGAGGAAGGCGAAACATCTCGAGGCGGGTCCCCTCAGTGCGCCAGACAATTTGATCACCGCGCTCAATCCAACCCTGTCACCGGCGAGCGCGGGGTGCCCTGAGCCCGTGCCCGAGCCCTTGACCAATATCACAGAGGGGCTCGGGCGCGGGCAAGATAAGAAAAAGGGGGGAGTGGAGCGGGAGGCCTCGGCAGACATGGAGGTCTCCCTGCCTCCGCGCCCCCCCAGGAACAAAAGGAGGCGCCGTTCCAATGAGGCGGAGGGGGAACAACATCCCTCCGCGGAGGAGTCGGTGCCCGACGCGTATCCCGCGTCCCCCACCAGCGCCCCCAAACTGCGCTGTAGGCGAGAGGAGTCTGTCCCCGGGGAGGATGAGACAGTCGAGGCTGCCCAGCCTCTGCCTCCCGGGGATGGCGTGGAAGATCTGCCTGTCGTGGGGTGCGTGGGGCCAGCGGAGGAATGCGTAGCCGGCGGGTCGAGCGTCCCGGGGACTTAGGCGGGCGGGGCCGAAAAGGCCGAACCTGAGCCCGCCCAGCTATTAACCAACTTCCCCCGGGAGTCGCTCGACCCGGAAGAAACAAAATATGTTAACAATTTTAATGATTCTGTACACGCTGGGCCGGGGGGTGGCGGCAGGGAGGGGGAAGAACAACAACCCTCGCTCCCTACTTTGGAGCTGGGGTACTTGGAGGACCTGGAACATTTCTTTGACCAGGTCTCTCCGCGTTCCCCGGCTCCTGGGGCGGAGGAGGAACCCCTTCCGCTGTCGATTCCTGACCCAGCACTGCTTTTAAAAGAGCCCAGTGGGGATTCCTCTGCCGACGATCCTGGGGGTGGGGTCGGGGCAGAGCCAGGGTCGGATGGAGCTGCCGGGCCGTTTGCCGTACCTCGTGGGGTCGACGGGCCGGCTGCTGGTGGCGACCTCCCGGAGGAGGACGGGGACTCGGTGAGGGACAAGGGAGAAGATCTCGAGTCCATCGCCAGTGAGGCAGTGGATCTCCTCGTGCCTGCCACTGAGTCCCCCCTCATTCCTGCAAAGGAACTACGGGACTTTTTGGTCCAGGGCCAGGGTCGCCGCGACCGAGCCCATCTGGCCCTGGAAAGATGGTCCGAGCCGGGGCTGCTCGTCGCGTCCGTCCTCGCCGCCGCTAAAACCATGGCCGCGGGCGGGCCCTTATCAAAGGCGCAAGGCCTTGAGATGCGCCGGCTCAAAGGTTCCTCGCTGGGCTGCTGAAGGAGTGGAGGTCAACAAACGACTCCACTCCCCCCCCCACAATAGGTTAGGTAGAGGTTGCACTATGCTTTTGTCATGAAGATAACCATAGCCAGCCTCAACATCAACGGCGGCAGAGAGGCACACCGTAGATTTGACAATTTTTCGCTCTTGCGGGAGGGGAAATATGCGGTGTGCTTCCTGCAAGAAACCCACACCGTTCCGGGAGATGAAGCCACGTGGCTCCTGGAATGGCAAGAAGAGGTCCGCATGAGCCACCTCACTACCACTTCTTGTGGGGTGGCCATCTTGTTGGCCCCGCATTTTCAGTTGGAGATCTTGGGGGTCGAGGAGCCCATGCCAGGCCGCTTGCTGCACGTAACGGTTCGCCTGGGGGACGTGCCGCTCCATCTCATGAACGTGTACGCCCCTCAGCCCGGCCCGCAGCAAACGCGCTTCTTCGAAGAAGTGTCCGCTCTTCTTGGCTCCGTCGACGTCGGCGACTGCATTATCCTCGGGGGGGATTTTAACTACACCCTTGAGGCGAGGGACCACTCCGGTGCCCCGCAGAGCATGACGGCGATGGAGAAGTTGAGGGACCTGCTCGGGTCCTTCGACTTGGTGGACGTCTGGCGAAATCTCCACCCCGACTCCAGCGCCTTTACTTGGGTGAGGCCTGGAGTAGGATGGTCCAGAGTCGACCGCCTTTACGTGTCTCGGGCGTACGTTTCTTGCGTCCCGGCGGCCTCCATGCGACCGGTGCCGTGTTCGGACCATCACCTGGTGTGGGCGGAGCTCGCTTCGCTCCGCGCGAGGACGGGGTCCGCGTACTGGCATTTTAACAACCAGCTGCTGGAGGATGTGCGGTTCCAGGATTCGTTCCGTCGTTTCTGGGCCGACTGGAGAAGGAAGCAGGGGGGCTTCCCCTCCTTGAGGCTATGGTGGGACGTGGGCAAGGCTCACGTCCGCGTCTTCTGTCAAGAGTACGCGAGGGGGTCGACCAAGAGGCGGGTGGCCAGGGTCGGGCGCCTAGAAAAAGAGGTGCTCGACCTGGAGTCCCGTCTCGGTCAAGTCGTCGAGGACCCGGCCCTGCGGACGGTGTACGAAGCGAAGAAGGCCGCGCTGAAGGACCTGCAGCTCGTCGGGTCCCGAGGCGCGTTCGTGATGTCGCGGATCCGGTTCCTGCGGGGTCTGGACCGCGGCTCCCCCTTCTTCTACTCGCTGGAAAAAAGACAGAGTGTCCGTAAACAGCTCTTGACGCTGCTGGCTGACGACGGCTCTCTCGTCTCGGATCCGGAGGGCGTCAACAACAGGGCCCGTGAATATTACGGGGCCCTGTTCTCTCCGGATCCGTCCAGCGAGGAAGCGCGTAGAATTTTGTGGGAGGGCCTGTCGAAGGTCGGCTCGGAGGGCGGCGAAAATCTGGAAGCTCCGCTAAGCCTGGCGGAGCTGACCGGTGCCCTCGACCGGCTCTCGAGGGGAAAAGTCCCGGGGCTGGATGGGCTGACCGTGGAGTTCCACAGGGCATTCTGGGACGTCCTGGGGGGCGACTACGCGTGGGTCCTGGGGGAAAGTCTGGCGACCGGGGAGATGCCCCTCTCTTGACGCAGGGCAGTCATCGTCCTGCTGCCTAAGAAGGGCGATCTCCGCCTCCTTAAGAACTGGCGCTCGGTCTCCCTCCTCAGCATGGACTACAAAATCTTCGCCTGGGCGATGTCTGCTCGCCTTGGCGCCGTGCTGGACCACATGATCCACCCTGACCAGTCCGACACGGTCCCGGGCCGGACAATCCACGATAACATCCATCTGGTCCGGGACCTCATCCATCATTCCCAGGAGGCTAGTCTGTCGGTCACCTTCCTATCTCTTGACCAAGAGAAGGCGTTCGACAGGGTGGATCACGACTATCTGTTCGGAACTCTGCGCGCTTTCGGGTTCGGGACGCATTTCGTCGCCCGGATCCGACTTTTGTACGCCGCCGCGGAGTGTCTGATAAAGGTTAACGGGTCCTTGACGGTGCCCCTTCGCTTTGGGGGATGCCCCATGTCCGGCCAGTTATATGCCATCTGCGTGGAGCCTTTCCTGCGCCTCCTGTGAACAAGGTTGACGAGACTGGCTCTGCAAGGGCCGGGCATGGAGGTCGTCCTCTCGGCTTACGCCGATGACGTGCTCCTCGCGCTAGAGAATCCCGCTGACCTGCGGAGGATGCGTGAGTGCCAGGAGATTTACTCGGCCGCATCCTTCGCCAGGATCAACTGGGAGAAATGTTCCGGACTCCTGGTGGGTCAGTGGCGGGTGGACTCCCTGCCGGAGGAGCTCAGGCCTTTTCCCTGGAGCACGACCCATCTCCTCTATCTGGGAGTCTACCTTAGCCCCGACGAGGAAGCCTGGCCGGCGAACTGGCAAGAGCTGGAGGCCAAGGTCGCCACTCGCCTAGGGCGCTGGACGGGACTGCTCTGAGTGCTGTCCTACAGGGGTCGAGCGCTAGTCATAAACCAGCTGGTGGCCGCCATGTTGTGGTGCCGGCTGGTCACTTTGACCCCTCCCCTTGTGTTTGTCACCAAGATACAGAAGAAGCTGGTGGACTTCTTCTGGAACAACAGGAAGCACTGGGTCTCTGCCGCCGTCTTGAGTCTCCCGCTTGGGGAGGGCAGTCAGTCGCTGGTGTGCGTCAGCACCCAGCTCGCGACTTTCCGTCTTCAGACCCTGCAGAGATACCTTTACGTCAAGCCCCCTCCCAGGTGGCATGCGCTGGCGACGTATTTCTTCCGCCGGCGATGTATTTCTTCCGCCAGCAGCACGGCTTCAACTGCGACATGCAGCTCCTGTTTGTGAGCTTGGGGGGCGTCAGGACCGCCTTCCAGGAGCTGCCTGTCTTTTACAAGGAACTCACCAGGGTCTAGAACAAAGTTTCCACCAAGCGCAGCTCTCCATCGGCTGGAGTGGTGGCTGTCCTGCAGGAGCCACTGCTCGGGAATCCGTACCTCCACGACCGAGGTTTTAGGTGGCGGTCGGACGAGAGGGCTGTGGCTGGTGAGGTGACCAGGGTCAGGGACCTGCTCGATGGCGGAGGAGCGGGCTGGATGGCGCCAGACACGCTGGCGCGGCGCCTAAATTCGGCCAACGTCTGCCGCGCGGCCAATGCCATTGAGTCGCTAAAAACAGCTCTGGGCCCTGACTCCGTTAGGTGCATCGAGGAGGCTCAAGCACGTGGGGAGATCCCGTCCGAACTGACCCCCGTCCGGACGGATTTCTTCATCGGCGCCAAACCCCGGAACCTCCCTCGGGAGCCGGCGCCTCACAACTTGAGCCGCCTCGGGGAAAACCCCTCCGTGCCTTTCAGTTCCGCGCGGAGGGGTTTCCTGTATGGGCTGCTCCTGCACACTCTCAACTTTGCCATCCTCGCCTGCCGTCCGGACACGCCATGGCGTACCATCTTGCCGTTCGGAGGAGGCGGGGGTCCCCGATGGAGAGCACTCTACGCGGGAGTCCTCCCAGTATTTATCGGGGACTTGGCCTGGAGGGTGGTGCACGGAGCAGTGCCGTGCAATAAATTTTGAAGCCGGTTCACGGGCTCCCAGGCCGCCTGCAATTTCTGCGGTCTGGAAGAGTCCGTGTTCCATGTTTTTACCGAATGCACGAGGTTGCAGCCCCTGTTTTATTATTTAAAGGGGCTGCTCCTGAAATTCTGTCTGCACTTCAGTCCCACACTCCTGATCTTTGGGCACCCTGTACGGAGGGGAGCGGGTAGGTCCGAGGGCCTCCTCGTAGGACTGCTCCTGGGCACGGCCAAGGGGGCCATCAGCCGGTCCAGGCAGCGGGCGGTTGAGGGGGTCGTTCGGCCTGACTGCCTGCCTCTTTTCCGCGCGTACATCCGCGCCAGGGTGTCCTTGGAGATGGAGCACGCGGTGTCCACCGGTACGCTCGCGGCCTTCCGCGAGAGGTGGGCGTCGGAGGGACTGGAGTGCATCATCACCCCCGGCAACCAAATTCTAATTTGATTTTATGTTTTTAAGTTTATTTGTTTTAATTGCCGGTGTTTTTAGTGTCCCCCTCCCTTTTTATAGGGGGCACTTGGAGGAAAAAATATGATTTTAGTGCCCAAAAAAACCCACAAAAAAGGGCCTTGTAAATGTTTGGTGCGTCCCCCAGATCGGGGGGGGGCCACGATTTAATGTTTTAGTTTCCTCCCAAAAGAGTTCTGTGGACATGCCTCCAAGGTCCCTTTGTTCCTCTACACATCTCAATGTCCTACCATAATGTGTATTCCCTTTCTTTGTTAGTCCTCCCCAAATGCAATACAAGAAAAACAATTGCAAGCCTGGGGGTGATAGTTCTTTCAAAGAGCTAGCAAAGACAGGATGGACTGAATGGCCTTAAGATCCTGCCAGTCAGCTCCTCTGACACTGTTTTAGATTAATTCTGCACTGAGCTCAGTCATTGGGCGATCATTGCACGTTACACAGGCTCAAAGTTACGCAGAAACTCGAAACACCAAGCGCTCACTGTCAGCGGACGGAAACTGCCTCACTTGTTATCCAGACAAGTTGAGATCAGATTGGGACCGTTTATGTCCTCCCTCCCACTAAATGGTGGGAATTAAACATTCTCAAGAAGAAAGAAAAAGTCAGTCTTTTCCCTCGCGTACGGGGAGACATTAGCCGTGTAGTGCCGGCGGTTTAGAAGCCGAGTTGGAGGCATGTTCGGGAGGTTGTCGAGAGGGATTGCGCCGGGGACCAAGAGCCGCCAGACCGTCGCCTCTGCCAATCGAGAGCCGAGCGAGACCCTTTACTGCCGACCTCACTTTCTGCACCAAACTCCGGGGGAAGGCAGCCAGGCGGTGGAACAGAGGGCCAGGCTGGTCCTGGTCCCTCCGAGGAGCAAGAAGCTGCCCTGGAGCACAGGCTACGCAGAGTGAGTTTCAGCAGGAAATGACTTGTGTGTAACAAACATTTCCATGTAAAACGCGCTTCTTTCCATCGTTTGGGCAGTTGCTGTCGTGGAGGAGGGAGGGGGTCTCCTTAATTCCAACAAAAGTGCTCTTTGTTGCTTACCTTCCCAAAAGTAGGCTGTGTTGAAATATCAGAATTAACCATTTGTACACACATAAAAGGTTGCAGGCTCAGAGACCTGAAGCGTTACCTCTGTTTCTCTCCACAGATGCTGCTCGACCTGCTGAGATCTGCTTTTATTTCAGATTTCAGCATCCGCAGTATTTTGCTTTTGTAATTATACACAAATGCACAGTTAGTAGCACCCTCTCCTCTCCGTCAGAAGATTGTGGGTTCAAGACCCACTCCAGAGACTTGAGCACAAAAATCTGGGCTCTGCAGTGCTGAGGGAATGCCGCGCTGTCGGAGGTGCCGTATTCCGGATGACACGTTAAACCGACATCTTCTCTCGGGTGGTCGCAAGAGATCCTATGACACTATTCAGAAGAAGAGCAGAGGAGTTCTCACCAGTGTCCTGGCCAATATTTATCCCTCAAGCAACATCACTAAAACAGATTATCTACTCATTTATCAAATTGCTGTTTATGGGAGCCTGCTGTGTGTAATTGGCCGCCGTGTTTCTACATTACAACAGTGACTATACTCCAAAAAGTACTTCATTGACTGTAAAGCACTTTGAGATGTCCTGAATTTGTGAAAAGTGCTATCGAAATAAAAGTCTTTTTTACTGAAATATCAAAATGAATCATTTATACACTGATACTTAAAAAAAAAACTGATGTGAATTATCCTGACATTTAAAGAATGCTCTTTGAATCATACAACACAGAAGGAGGCCATTTGGCCCATCATGCCTGTACTGGTTCTTTAAAAGAGCGATCCAATTAATGCCCCCCCCCCCCCCCCCATAGTCCTGCAATTCTTTCCTTTTCAAGTATTTATCCAATTTCTTTTTGAATGTTACTATTGAATCTGTTTCCTCTGCCCTTTCAGGCAGTGGATTCCAGATTATAGCTATTTGTTGTGTAAACCAATTTCTTCTTGTGTCTCCTACCCTTCTTGCTCTCTCAAAAATTCTATCCATTGTGGAATCCTAACACTCAGCAAGATTTAAATGTGCACTTGGGAGCTACTGCACCTGTTCTGTATGTATTCATTTCTATTTATTTAAACTTTCTATTTGGCCTTGCTGACAATTTGCAGCAAAATCATTCCAGTGCTTGTGCCAATATTTGTGGATCTATAGTTGAAGGAACACAATAAAGTCATTTGTTCTTCGGTGAAGGGCTTAGATTGATTGATTGTGTATGACACCACTAAGGTTGAAAAGGGTAAAAGCGAAGGTAAATAGAGAAGCCAAGTTTGGAGTTTAGCTATTACTGAGTAAAAGGTGAAAAAGTGACTTAAAATTTTAATTAAAAAAATTCTCATTCTTGTTTTCAAATCGCTTCATGGCCTCCCCCCTCCCACCCCACAATCTCTAATCTCCTCCATCCCCACAACCCCCCGAGTATCTCTGATTTTAATCGCTCCACCATCGGTGGCCTTGCCTTCAGCTGCCGAGGCCCTAAGCTCTGGAATTCCCTCCCTCAACCTCTCTGCCTCTCTTTCCTCCTTTTTAAGACGCTCCTTACAACCTTCCACTTTGACGAAGTCTGTCCTAATTTTTCCTTATGTGGCTCATGTCCATTTTTTTGTTTTATAACGCTCCTGTGAAGCGCCTTGGGATGTTTTACGATGTTAAAGGTGCTATATAAATACAAGTTGTTATAAAATATCTGTTCCTTTATTCCCATTATTGAATTTCTGCGTCCTTCGCTTCCCTCGTGAATCACCTTGAGACTTTTTTTAACGTTAAAGATGCGATTATAAATTCAAATTGCAGTTGTTAAAAGGAATGAAGAATTAATAAATCAGTGGATATGAGGTAAGAAACCAACTAAATTTCAAAAATGTGAAATTTGAGTTGAGAAATATTCTCCAGGCCTGCAGGAGAATTAGCTCCATTTACAGACATAAATGATAAGTTGGAGGCAATCACTTGAATGAAAAGCCTGTTGTTATTAACTCTTATTAATTCACATTGAAGCATTAGAATTTCTTTGTTCGCTCCCTGATCTTCTCTTCTCATCCCATCCCCCTTCGCTCGTGATTGGCAAAGTACCTGACCTTTGTTTGATAGCTCTACAGGTTTTAGATCAGAAAACTTGTCATGCGGAAATTTGAGTGTGTGAACCTTTGCACCACCATTGGAGAGTGCAGAACTAGGGAGCATAGTCTTGGGATAAGGGGCAGCCTTTTAAGAATGAGATGAGGAGGAATTTCTTCACTCAGAGGGTTGTGAATCTTTGGAATTCTCTACCCCAGAGGGCTGTGGATGCTCAATTGTTGAGTATATTCAAGCCTTCGATAGAATGATTTTTGGACTCCAGATGAATTAAGGAATATGGGGATAGGGCAGGAAAGTGGAGTTGAGGTTGACGATCAGACATGATCTTAATGAATGGTGGAGTAGGCTCGAGGGGCCTTATGGCCTACTCCTCCATTCCTATTCCTATTTCTTGTGTTATGTACTTCCTCCCTACATATGCGGAGCTCCAACATCATCGTGACACTCCAGGAGTCAGCTGTTTAGGTTTACTGTTGATAATGGCCTGAAGCACTTGTACTCCTGGCTGGCCTCCCACGTTCTATCCTACGTAAACCTGAGAGCATCCAAAACTTGGCTGCCCATGTCCTAACTCGCACCAAGTCCCGCTCACCCATCACCCCTGTGCTCGTTGACCTGCATTGGCTCCCGGTTAAGCAACGCCTCAATTTAAAAACTCGCAACCTTGTTTTCAAATCACCCATGGCCTTGCCCCTCCCTATCTCTGTAATCTCTTCCAGCGCCCCTCCCTGCTCCCCGCCCGCCCAGATATCTGCGCTTCTCAAATTCTGGTCTCTTGAGCATCCCTGATTTTAATCGCTCAACCATTGGCGGACGTGCTTCAGCTACCAAGGCCCTTAAGCTCTGGAATTCCCTCCCTAAACCTCTCCGCCTCTCTATCTCTCTCTTTCCTCCTTTAAGATGCACCTTAAAACCTATCTCTGTGACCTGGTCACCTGTCCTAATACCTCCTTCTGTGGCTTGGTGTCAAATCTTTAGTTTTATAACGTTCCTGTGATGCCCCTTGGGACTTTTTACTGCGTTAAAGACGCTATAGAAATACAAGTTGTTTGTGTTGCTGCTGTGCTTTATAATGCAAGAGCTTTGGATTTATGTAGCATGTTAGCACATCCTCAGGACATCCCAAAGTGCTTCACATTCAATGAATTACTTGGAAGTGCAGTCACTGTTGTTACATGGGTAAATGAGGCAGGCAATTTGTGAATCGCTGGGTCTCACAAACAGTAAATGAGATGAATGACAGTTGTTCTGTCTTTGGCGGTGTTGGTTGAGGGTTCATGGGATCTTTTTTGTTGACCTGAGCAAGCAAATGGGACATTGATTTAATGCATCATCTGAAAGACAGCACTTCCAACAACGTAGCACTCCCTCAGTACTGACGTGTGGGTTATATTATGTGCTCAAGTCCTGGAGTGGGACTCCAACCCATGATCTTCTGGCTCAGATGGGAGTGTTACTAACTGAACCAAGCGAACACTTTATAATATTTAGGACCATACCTTTAATTTTAGGTTTATCATTTTAGAAAATGGTTTGCTACACTATTATAATTTGGAACGAGGGTTTGTGTCTGTGATTGTTGCCATGGGGCAAGCTGTTGATGTAGGAGAGATCGCTCAGAGCAGGAGGTAGCTAAACAGCTCCGGCAAAGGCTTGGGATGGGGGTGGGGGGGAAGTGGGATGGGAAAGTTGCCTGCCTGTCTCCTTCCTCCCTAAAGCCCAGATCCAGGAATGGTGCATAGAATGGCAACAGTTATCAAGTATTTACAGCGCGCACACAGGCCATTCGACCCAACAGATCCGTGCTGATGTTTATGCTCCACACGAGCCTCCTCTCACCCTTCTTCATCTCACCCCATCAACATATCCTTCTGTTCCTTTCTCCCTCATATGTTTTTCTCGCTTCCCCTTATTTTGGTATCTTAGTCTTTATTGCAAAGGGGATGGAGTATAAAAGCAGGGAAGTCTTGCTACAGCTATGTAAGGTATTGGTGAGGCCACACCTGGAATACTGCGTGCAGTTGTGGTTTCCATATTTACGAAATGATATACTTGCTTTGGAGCAGTTCAGAGAAGGTTCACCAGGTTGATTCCGGGGATGAGGGGATTGACTTATGAGGAAAGGTTGAGTAGGTTCGGCCTCTACTCATTGGAATTCAGAAGAATGAGAGGTAATCTTATCGAAACGTATAAGATTATGAGGGGGCTTATCAAGGTGGATGCAGAGAGGATATTTCCAATGATGATGGAGACCAGAACTAGAAGGCATGATCTTAGAATAAGGGGCTGCCCATTTAAAACAGAGATGAAGAGAAATTTCTTCTCTGAGGGTTGTAAATCTGTGGAATTTGCTGCCTCATAGATCTGTGGAAGCTGGGACATTGAATAAATTTAAGACAGAAATAGTTTCTTAAACAATAAGGGATTATGGGGAGCGGGCGGTGAAGTGGAGCTGAGTCTATGATCAGATCAGCCATGATCATATTGAATGGCGGAGCAGGCTCGAGGGGCCGTATGGTCTACTCCTATTTCTTATGTTTTTATATTAAATACATCAATGCTTTTTGCCTCAACTACTTCTTGTAATTGAGGGATAAATATTGGCTCGGACACCGGGGATAACTCCCTTGCTCTTCTTCGAAACAGTGCCATGGAATATTTTACCCACTTGAGAGGGCAGACAGGGCCTCAGTTTAACGTCGCATATAAAAGAGAGCACTTTTGACAGTGCAGCACTCCCTCAGTACTGTACTGGAGTGTCAGCCTCGGTCTTTGTGCTTAAGTTCCTGTAATGGCATTTTTATGTCCACCTGAGAGAGCAGACGGGGCCTCGGTTTAACATCTCATCCGAAAGTGGGACCTCCAACATTGCAGGGCTCCCTCAGCATTGCACTGGAGTGTCAGCCTGGATTTTTGTACTGAAGTTCCTTGAGAGAGACTTGAACCCACAACCTGACTCGGAGGCGAGTTTCCTCCCCTCTGAGCCACAGCTAACACTGTTAGATCTCATGTACGCCTTGCTGACATAACAAATAATTCCCAGCAGTTTGCTGGGCCACATTCTAATAATGCTTTTGGCAAAAAAAAAGTTGTGGAAAGTCCAGTTTTAAAAACAAACTAGTCAGTGAGTAGCGTACAGAATAACATTACCTAAATTCGATGGTTAAGGGTCTCATAGTACTGTGTGGTCAGGTGCTGATATTCCACATGGATATTAATGCTGTGACATGCGGTATTAATGCCAGAGTTTTACTGGGGTGATTAGTTATCAGTGTTGCGTGTTCCATGACGTAAAATGATTCTCATAAGACCAGTGCAGAATTTATACCAACCAGCTGATCCTCCTTCCCGTTTTGTGGCTGACCTTTAGTTTATGGTGCAAAATGTCCTGAAACAGCCTAGGATGCACTTGTGACTCAATGCTTTGGTTACCCCAGCTATTATTCTTTGTGTTTTTTTTTAAATTCTGCAGTATTTCGGTTTTATTTTCCCAAAATGTACAATTACGTGCACGACTGAAAGGCGTTCTTTGATGAACCCTGCTGCAACCGCGCAAAGCCGAGCATGAGCGATGCCTGCAGCAACTGGCCTGGGTTGTGAGACTGTGGAATTCATAAAAACATAAGAAATAGGAGCAGGAATAGGCCACATGGCCCCTCGAACCTGCTCCGCCATTCAATAAGATCATGGCTGATCATCGACCTCAACTGCACTTCCCCGCCCAACCTCCATGTCCCTTGATTCCCCTAGACTCCAAGAATCTATCCATCTCCACCTTGAATATATTGAGAGACACAGCATCCACAGCCCTCTGGGGCAGAGAATTCCAAAGATTCACAGCCCTCTGAGTGAAGAAATTCCTCCTCATCTCAGTCTTAAATGGCCTTCCCCTTATCCTGCGACTATGTCCCCTAGTTCCAGACACTCCAGCCAGGGGAAACAACCTCTCAACATCTACCCTGTCAATGTCCCTCAGAATTCACTTCCAGGGTTAGTGGTTGAGGCAGAAACAACGTCAATGTTAGACTTGACTGGCTGGGTGAGGAAAGAGAGGTTGAAGGGACGTGGGAACAGGGTGGATCAATATCACTGCAGCTATTTGCTCATGTGGAGGGTAAACACTAACATGGACCGGTTGAGCTGAAGGGCCTGCTGTGTATTATGCCAAGGTGCTGTGAATGAGTTAGAGAGACAGTTTGTTGAATTTCTGGCACCTACGATTCTGTCTATATTCTTCATTTCAAACAGCACCTGGATTATTGGATAGTCAGGGGTATACTTTCTGGATTCTGTGCGTATTTTTGCTTCAATGAAAAGGAAGAATGACACCCCCACATCATTGAACCTATCATTGTATCGTGGAGCTGGTATGCGGAACTGAGGAAGAATCACTGATGAACGCTCTCAATTCTTCCAGCACTGATTTCTGAATCTTGACTTGCCTTATAGAGACGTCAGGATTGTCATGTATGTAGACAATATATACTAACTGTATAGTCATATAAGGTGTGCCACCAGAGGGCACTGCGGTGGGAGACCTGAGGGTCACCTGCATAAGGGTGCAGGGCCCAGTATAAAAGGCTGCCCACCATGCTTGTGCCTCATTCTGGAGTTACAATAAATGGGACTAAGGTCACAACAGTTCAAGTACAATACTGGACCTCGTGGAGTCATTCGTAAGAGTATTAAAGACATAACAAGGATGACGCTGGATTTTATATAATGAAAGATTTGCATTTATGTAGTGCCTTTCATATCTTCAGGGTTCCCCAAAGCAATTCTCAGCCAATTCATTATTGTTTGTTGGCAAACGTGGCAGCCCGTTTGTGCAGCAAGGACCCATGAATGCCACAAGGTTGGATGGCCAGTTAATCCATTTTGGTGCAGTTGATTGAGGGTTAGATATTGGTTGGCCAGGACACTGGACGAACTGTGTAGTGTTTGCAAATGTATTGTGGAATCTGTTGCATCTGCTTGAACAGGCAGATGGGAGCATTTGTTTAATGACTATTCTGAACAATGTTAACTTTGACAATGCAGCACTCCCTCAGTACTACACTGAGTTTTGGTCCAGATTATGTGCTTGAGTCTAGGAGTGGGACTTGCCGTCAATTCACAAAATAGCAGCTTCAAGAGCGCTACCACTGAGCTACACTGCACTAACATAACAAGACAAGTGATACTGAGTTTAAAGCCAGCATTCGGTTGGTAATTCTAAACTGGTCTGGCTTTGCTGCACCAAGTCCCGTTCACCCATCACCCCTGTGCTCGCTGATCTATATTGGCTCCTGGTCCAGCAACGTCTCATTTTAAAATTCTCAACGTCAAATCCTTCATGGCCTCGCCCCTCCCTATCTCCTCCAGCACTATAACCCGCCAAGAACTATGTGTTCCTCCAACTCTAGCCTCTTGTGCATCCCCCACTCCCTTTGCCCCACCATTGGAGGCCGTGCCTTCTGTTGCCTAGGCCCCATGGCTTTGAAATTCTCTCCACAAACCCCTCCACCTCTCCTTCTTCAAGAGACTCCTTTAAAACCTACTCCTTTGAGAATTCAGTCACCAGTCCTAATATCTCCTTTGACTCAGTGTCAATGTTTGTGTGATTACACTGCTATGAAGCACCTTGGGATGTTTTACTTGTGTTAAAGGAGCTATATAAATGCAAGTTGTTGTTGTAGTTTGTGACGAATTGTCGGACTGCCGGTGGCTGCCATCTCTTGGTGCAATAATCTAGAAGACAAAGAGCTCGCTGAAACAAAGCAAGTGCTGCATACTTTAACTTGAGATCCCCTACTCCAGCATTAAATTTGCAGGCGTTCACTGCATATGAGTCATGTTTCCTTTGAGCTGAGGAAAGTATTTTTGTTCTGCTTTTCTCTTTGGCAGTTCAGCAATTTGAGTTTGGTTGAAGGGTTTTCATTCCACACTTTTACACTGATTCTACTTGGAGATCTTCAAATAAAAGACTTTTGAAGGGACTTCCTGACCAACGGGCAGTCTGTCAGGATCGTAGGGCGAGAATTCCAAAGGTGGTACCTAGTTAGCTGAAGGCATGGCCACCAATCCTGAGGCAGGCGAGGGTATACATATCAGGAAAGGATGAACAGGCTGAGTCTCTTTTCTCTTGAAAAAAGAAGGCTGAGGGGTGACCTGATAGAGGTCTTTAAAATGAAAGGTTTTGATAGAGTGGATACAGAGAGAATATTTCCACTTGTGGGGAAGAGCATAACTAGAGGCCATCAATATAAGATAGTCACCAAGAAATCCAATAGGAAATTCAGAAGAAACTTCTTTACCCAGAGAGTGGTGAGAATGTGGAACTCGCTACCACAGGGAATGGTTGAAGCGCATAGTATAGATGCATTTAAGGGGAGGCTAGACAAGAATATGAGGGAAAAGGGAATAGAGGGTTATGCTGATAGATTTAGCTGAAGAAAACCGAGAGGAGGCTCGAGTGGAGCATAAACGCCGGCATGGACTGGTTGGGCCGAATGGCCTGTTTCTGTGCCGCATATCCTATGTAAAAATTACCACTTCAGAAGCCAGACCATAGTATCAATAAAAGCAGTTTCTTAAGTCAAGTGTTGATGCATCATCATCATTATAGGCAGTCCCTCGGAATCGAGGAAGACTTGCTTCCACTCTTAGGTGGCTGTACAGTCCAATACACCAACCTAGTAAAATGCAGTTCCTGAATATATGCTCATTAATCCAACTACTTTCTCAACAAAAGTTGCCAATATGGGTTTGGTGGCAACTGGGTTCTGAGAGTTTTACCGTATTGGCTCTAAAGATTTTGGCGAAATCTACCAAGAGGAGATGTACAACACAACTTGCATCTATATAGCGCCTTTAACGTAGTAAAACGTCCCAAGGCGCTTCACAAAGGTGTTCTCCGACACAATTTGACATCAAGCCATATAAGGAGTTATTAGGACAGGTGAGGTAGGTTTTAAGGAGTGTGTTAACACTGATGCGAAGCGTCTTGGGACGTTTTACTATGTTAAAGGCGCTATATAAATAATAGTTGTTGCCTTAAAGGATAGAGAGGTGGAAAGTTTTAGGAAGGGAATTCCAGAGCTTGGGGCTTAGGCAGCTGAAGGCACGGCTGCCAATGGTGGAGTGATGAAAATCAGAGAGGCACAAGAGGCCAGAATTGGAGGACTGCAAATATCTCCAGCCTCTGCTGAATGTTTTCTGATTGTAGAAAAACAGCTTGACCAGTGCTTAACTTTTCCATATGACTGTGTGCCCAATTTCACCTGTTGCTGTTGGTGTGGCCTCATTTGGATGACATTGTCCCAAAAATTTAAATTCATTTTGTGTCCATGCAATCCTATTTATTGTGCAGAGCTTTTATCCTTTGTTTCACCTTGGTCCTGTGGTTTTACTCTGCCTCGTATCTATGCCTCCTGAATGCACTAATGAGAGAACATGTCAATGCATTATGTGCTTTCAATGTTAGGACACTGGAGATAATTCCCCTGCTCTTCTTTGAAATAGTGCCGTGGGATCTTTTACGTCCACCCGAGAGAATAGACGGGCCTCGGTTTAACGTCATATCCAAAAGACGGCCCCTCAGCACTGCACAGGAGTGTCAGCCTAGATTTTGTGCTCCAATCTCTGGAGTGGGACTTGAACCCACAACTTACTGACTCTGAGGCGAGGGTGCTGCCCACTGAGCCACGGCTGACACATAGTGGAAGGAAGGTATGGTGTATGTAGCATACAAATCACTGACTCCACACGGTCTGGTGTTGATATAACTGCTGTGACCTTAGTCCTTTATTATGTAACTCCAGAGTGCCTCTCAGGTGTGATGGGCAGCCTTTTATACTCTGTCTTGCAGGTACTTTCAGGTCTCGCACCACAGCGCCCTCTGTGGCGCACCATTGTACTTATACATTTAATGTACCTGGACAATACATAACAGAAGGGATGCTCTTAATTGTTCATTTCTTCTCTAACACCGTGATTCTCTTTTCAGGGTTATAAATGCTGGTAAAAGTGCTTTCAACGAAGATCAGGCAACCTGTAGACCTATCATCCTCAGAAAAACAGTCGACAATGATGAACAATGGGTCCTCATGTGCCCTAAAGAAGACACTGTATGTACCACATGTAACATTGATTTAGTTGAACCGTTTTGTGTACTTAACAGCACTTAGACAAGTCAGACAGACTTGTTAGGTTATCTGAGCGCAGGTGTTAGCCACACTACATAAACTGTTAGCAGCAGGCAAAAAAAGAGGATGTAAAGCTGTAACCAATTCCATGTAAAGCTGTGGGAAATTCAATGTATTACTGACATTACATAAACTGTTGAGGGGAAGCTAAGAAGAAGGAAAGAGCTTGTGGTTTATTTCCAAAAAAAACCTCGGAAATTCCTCCCAGAGTAAACGCAATTGAGCCCAATCCACGTTTCCCATGACTAGTTGCGAGACATGTTTAACTCTTTGGCCAGATATATATCTCCAAGCAAATATAGGACTGTACATCAGTCTGATCCCAGAGGTAATTCCCCACTTTATATATCATTCCTTTCAACAGCCCCTGTTCCATCATCCTATTTAACATAAGATCCTCTACCTCAACTCCACCTGCCTGCACTATCCCCATCTCCCTTGATTCCCTTTATATCCAAAAATCTATCGATCTGCATCTTGAATGTGCTCAATGACTAAGCATCCACAGCCCTCTGGGGTAGAGAATTCCAAAGATTCACAACCCTTTGCGTGAAGAAATGTCTCCTCATCTCTGTCCTAAATAGCCGACCCTTTATTGTGAGACTGTGACCTCTGGTTCTAGACTCCCCAGCCAGGGGAAACATCCTCCCTGCATCTACCCTGTCAAGCTCTGAAAGAATTGTGTATATTTCAATGAGATCACCTCTCATTCTTCTAATAGAGAATATAGGCTGAGTCTACTCACTCTCTCCTCATAGGACAATTCCCCCATCCCAGGAATCAGTCTGGTGAACCTTTGTTGCACTCCCTCTATGGCAAGTATATCCTATTTAATCCGTCATCTCCATTCCAACTGCCTCACTGCTTTCCTGGATAGTTTATTCTACATGTACATCATCTATTTTTGGAGGGAGATGATAGAGAATTGTCACTGTATCTGTGTATGTTAATCTTTCAGGCTAAAAGAAAAAGTTACAAAATCCTTTTCACGCATGTCTACTGAGCTGATTTGCTCTTTAGCAATATTACCTCATGTTATTCAACTCTATTTAGGCTAAATAATTTGGGGGGTGATTAGTGGCAAAACAGGTTGCGCACGGTCCATCAAATGGAATAAACATAGAAACATAGAAAATAGGTGCAGGAGTAGGCCATTCTGCCCTTCGAGCCTGCACCAGCATTCAATAAGATCATGGCTGATCATTTACCTCAGTACCCCTTTCCTGCTTTCTCTCCATATCACTTGATCCCTTTAGCTGTAAGGACCACATCTAACTCCCTCTTGAATATATCCAATGAACTGGCATCAACAACTCTCTGCGGTAGGTAATACAACAGATTAACAACTCTCTGAGTGAAGAAGTTTCTCCTCATCTCAGTCCTAAATGGCTTACCCCTTATCCTTAGATTATGTCCCCTGGTTCTAGACTTCCCCAACATCGGGAACATTCTTCCTACATCTAACCTGTCCAGTCCTGTCAGAATTTTATATGTTTCTATGAGATTCCCTCTCATCCTTCTAAACTCCAGTGAATACAGGCCCAGTCGATCCTGTCTCTCCTCATATGCCAGTCCTGCCATCCCGGGAATCAGTCTGGTGAACCTTCGCTGCACTCCCTCAATAGCAAGAACATCCTTCCTCAGATTAAGAGACCAAAACTGAACACAATATTCCAGGTAAGGCCTCACCAAGGCCCTGTATAACTCCTATACTCAAATCCCCTAGCTATGAAGGCCAACATACCATTTGCCTTCACCGCTTGCTGTACCTGCATGCCAACTTTCAATGACTGATGTACCATGACACCCAGGTCTCGTTGCACCTCCGCTTTTCCTAATCTGCCGCCATTCAGATAATATTTTGCTTTCGTGTTTTTGCCGCCAAAGTGGATAACCTCACATTTATCCACATTATACTGTATCTGCCATGCATTTTCCCACTTACCTAACCTGTCCAAGTCACCCTGCAGCCTCTTAGCGTCCTCCACAGCTCACACCGCCACCCAGTATAGTGTCATCTGCAAACTTGGAGACATTACACTCAATTCCTTCATCTAAATCATTAATGTATATTGTAAATAGCTGGGGTCCCAGCACTGAGCCCTGCAGCACCCCACAAGTTAGCGTCTGCCATTCTGAAAAGGACCCTTTTATCCCGACTCTCTGCTTCCTGTCTGCCAACCAGTTCTCTATCCACATCAGTACATTACCCCCAATACCATGTGCTTTAATTTTGCACACCAATCTCTTGTGTGGGACCTTGTCGAAAGCCTTGTTAATGTCCAAATGCACCACATCCACTGGTTCTCCCTTGTCCACTCTACCAGTTACATCCTCAAGGAATTCCAGAACATTTGTCAAGCATGATTTCCCTTTCATAAATTCATGCTGACTTGGACCGATCCTGTCACTGCTTTCCAAATGCTTGGTATTTCATCTTTAATAATTGATTCCAACATTTTCCCCACTACTGATGTCAGGCTAACCGGTCTATAATTACCCGTTTTCTCTCTCCCTTCTTTCTTAAAAAGTGGTGTTACATGAGCTACCCTCCAGTCCATAGGAACTGATCCAGAGTCGATATTGGAAAATGATCACCAATGCGTCCACTATTTCTAGGGCCACTTCCTTAAGTACTCTGGGATGCAGACTATCAGGCCCCAGGGATTTATCGGCCTTCAATCCCATCAATTTCTCTAACACAATTTCCCGCCTAATAAGGATATCCTTTAGTTTCTCCTTCTCACTAGACCCTTGGTCCCCCAGTATTTCTGGAAGGTTATTTGTTTTTTCCTTCGTGAAGACAGATCCAAAGTATTTGTTCAACTGGTCTGCCATTTCTTTGTTCCCCATTATAAATTCACCTGAATCTGACTGCAAGGGACCTACATTTGTCTTCACTAATCTTTTTCTCTTCACATATCTATGGAAGCTTTTGCAGTCAGTTTTTATGTTCCCAGCAAGCTTCCTCACATACCCTATTTTCCCCCTCCTAATTAAACCCTTTGTCCTTCTCTGCTGAATTATAACATTCTCCCAGTCCTCAGGCTTGCTGCTTTTTCTGGACAATTTATATGCCTCTTCCTTGGATTTAACACTATCCTTAATTTCCCTTGTTAGCCACGGTTGAGCCACCTTCCCCGTTTTATTTTTACTCCAGACAGGGATGTACAATTGCTGAAGTTCATCCATGTGATCTTTAAATGTTTGCCATTGCCTATCCACCGTCAACCCTTTAAGTATCATTCGCCTGTCTATCCTAGCCAATTCATGTCTCATACCATCGAAGTTACCTTTCCTTAAGTTCAGGACCCTAGTCTCTGAATTAACTGTGTCACTCTCCATCTTAATAAAGAATTCTACCATATTATGGTCACTCTTCCCCAAGGGGCCTCGCACAACAAGATTGCTAATTAGTCCCTTCTCATTATACATCAGCCAGTCTAGGATGGCCAGCCCTCTAGTTGGTTCCTCGACATATTGGTCTAGAAAACCATCCCTAATACACTCCAGGAAATCCTCCTCCACCGCATTGCTACCAGTTTGGTTAGCCCAATCTATATGTAGATTAAAGTCGCCCATGATAACTGCTGTACCTTTATTGCACACATTCCTAATTTCTTGTTTGATGCTGTCCCCAACCTCACTACTACTGTTTGGTGGTCTGTTCACAACTCCCTCTAGCCTTTTCTGCCTTATGGTATTCCGTAGCTCCACCCATACCGATTCCACATCATCCAAGCTAATGTCCTTCCTTACTATTGCGTTAATTTTCTCTTTAACCAGCAACGCCACCCCTTTCCTTTCTGTCTATCCTTCCTGAATTTTGAATACCCCGGATGTTGAGTTCCCAGCCTTGGTCACCCTGGAGCCATGACTCCGTGTTGCCAATTATATCATATTCGTTACTTGCTGCATGCGCAGTTAATTCGTCCATCTTATTATGAATACTCCTCGCATTGAGGCAGAGCCTTCAGGCTTGTCTTTTTACTGTAATGTGGCCCTTTTTGCTTTTTGCCTTGGGTTACTCTGCCCTCCAATTTATTTTTCTTCTTTGTATCTTTTGCATCTGCCCCCATTCTACTTCCCTCTGTCTTCCTGCATAGGTTCCCATCCTCCTGCCATATTAGTTTAACCCCTCCCCAACAGCACGAGCAAACACTCCCCCTAGGACATTGGTTCCGGTCCTGCCTAGGTACAGACTGTCCTGTTTGTACTGGTCCCACCTCCCCCAGAACCGGTTCCAATGTCCCAGGAATTTGAATCCCTCCCTTCTGCACCACTCCTCAAGCCACACATTCATCTGAGTTATCCTGCTATTCCTACTCTGACTAGCATGTGGCACTGGTAGCAATCCTAAGATTACTACCTTTTTGAGGTCCTATTTTTAATTTAGCTCCTAGCTCCCTAAATTTGTCTTGTAGGACCTCATTTCATTTTTTTTTAACCTATATCGTTGGTACCTATATGTACCACGACAACTGGCTGTTTACCCTCCCCCTTCAAAATGTCCTGCAGCTGCTCCGAGACATCCTTGACCCTTGCACCAGGGAGGCAACATACCAGCCTGGAGTCTCGATTGCGGCTGCAGAAACGCCTATCTATTCCCCTTACAATAGAATCCCCTACCACTATAGCTCTCCCACTCTTTTTCCTGCCCTCCTGTGCAGCAGAGCCACCCACGATGCCATGAACTTGGCGGCTGCTGCTGCTGCTCTCCCCTGATGAGTCATTCCCCCTCAATAGTACCCAAAGCGGTGTATCTGTTTTGCAGGGGGATTTCCTTCCACTGCTCTTCCTGTTAGTCACCCATCCCCTATCTGGCTGTGTACCCTTTACCTGTGGTGTGGCCAACTCACTAAACGTGCTATTCATGACATGCTCAGCATCGAGGATGCTCCAGAGTAATCCACGCGCAGCTCCAGTGCTGCAATGTGGTCTGTCAGGAGCTGCAGCCGGATACACTTCCTGCATCTGTAGTCGTCAGGGAAGTTGGTTTGAGAAGTGCCTTCATCGAAAGGCCTTAGAGTGGGTGCAGAATAGATTTACAAAAATGGTTCCAGGGATGAGGGATTTCTGTTACGTGGATAGATTGGAGAAGCTGGGATTGTTCTCCTTGGAGCAGAGAAGAAAGAGAGGAGATTTGATTGAGGTGTTCAAAATCATGAGGGGTCTAGACAGAGTAGATAGAGAGAAACTGTTCCCATTGGCGGAAGGGTCAAGAACCAGAGGACACAGATTTAAGATGAAGAACCAAAGGTGACATGAGGAAAAACTATTTTACGCAGCGAGTGGTTAGGATCTGCAAGGCACTGCCAGAAAGGGTGATGGAGACAGATTCAATCGTGGCTTTCAAAAAGGAATTGGATAAGTACCTGAAAGAAAAAAAATTGCAGAGCTAGGGGAAAAGGGCGGGGGAGTGGGTCTAGCTGAAGTGCTCTTGTAGAGAGCCGGCACGGGCTCGATGGGCCGAATGGCCGCCTGTGCTGTAACCATTCTATGATTCTTTGATTCTATGAAAGGTGTTCAGCAAAGACTCTGGGCTAGAAATTAGGCTCTAGCGCCCGATTATTCTGAGTGTCTTACGCACTGTCTTCACTTTGCACAGCTGAAAACGTGTCAGCAGCAGCAGCAAGGATCCCCCACCAGCGATATTCAGAGGTTTCAGCAACCATTCTCGGGTTAGTTGCTGGCTCTCTGTGAGTTTGTAGAAGTGTTGGATGTATTTCAGAGTTGTTTAAAGTTGGTGAGATGACAGGGAGTGGTGCTGCAAGTGGAGAAGCTCTTGGTTCTGACTTGGTGTTCTGGTCAGCCCACTTGCTCCCAGTCACAGGTGCTCTAGTCGCCATCCCCCCTCCTTGGCCTGCAGCATGACAGGAAGATGGAGCAGAGGCAGTGAAGAAGAGGACAAGCTGCTCACAGAGGGAGGAGGGGGAGGAGAAGGGCTCTCCGCAGGTGGTCACACCTATTCTACAGCCTGAGCCAGGAGCTGTGTGTGAGGCGTGGCTTTGAAGGAAGTGCTCACAGAACTCTGCCATTTCTTGCAACCAGATCTGCAGCCTCACTCCAGGGCAAGGACAGCGCTGCCAGTGGCTGTGCAGATGACTGTGACCCTTGGTGTCAGGATCCTGCCAGGCTGGAGCATCTGTAAGATCTCCTAGTTTGCCGTCCACTGCTGCATAAGAGAGGTAACAGATGCTCTTTATGCCAGGAGAGGGGAGTTCATTCTCTGCTCTCTGACCAGAGGGAAGCAGACGGCTTTGCCAGGATAGCGGGATTCCCCATGGTGCAGGGCGCCATTTACTGCACGCACATGGCTTTGCAGGCGCCGCATCTAAATGCTGAGAAGTACCGCAACCGCAAAAGTTACCATAAGAACGTAGAAAATAGGAGCAGGAGTAGGCCATTTGCCCCTCGAGCCTGCTCCGCCATTCAATAAGATCATGGCTGATCTGATCATGGACTCAGCCATGATCATATTGAATAGTGGTGCAGACTCGAAGGGCCAAATGGCCTACTCCTGCACCTATTTTCTATGTTTTCCCTGCCTACTCCTCAAAACCCTTTACTCCCTTATTGCTCAAAAACCTGTCTATCTCCGCCTTAAATATATTCAATGAACCAGCCTCCACAGCTCTCTGGGGCAGAGAATTCCAGAGATTTACAACCCTCTGAGAGAAGAAATTCCTCTTCGTCTCAGTTTTAAATGGGCGGCCCCTTATTCTGAGACCCTGTCCCCTAGTTTTAGTTTCCCCTATGAGTGGAATTATCCTCTCTGCATCCATGTTGTCGAGCCCCCTCATTATCTTATGTTTTGATAAGATCACCTCTCATTCTTCTGAACGCCAATGTGTATAGGCCCAACTTATTCAACCTATCCTCATAAGTTGAATGAGCAGTTGATGCTCAGCACATCATGATGGTGAATGCCCGATATTCTGGCAGCAGTCGTGATGCTTTTAGTCCGCTGTTCCATCAGTCTTTAAGCTGCCACGATGAACCAGAGGGCGACTACTGGGCGACAAGGGCTATCCGCTGACCACCTGGCTCATGACTCTGCTCTGCAACCCAACCACACTTGGGCAGCCGTGCTGCCACACGGAATCTGATAGCGCAGACCACTGGCGTCCCTAAACAATGCTTCCGCTGCCTGAGCTGTACTGGGGGAGCCCTGCGGTAATCACCAGAGCGCAGCTCAAGATTCTTCATAGTCTGCTGCATACTCCGCAACCTCGCCATCATGAGGGCACAGCCCCTGCAACAAGGTATATGACGACAACGGCGTTTGTGGCTACACTGGCCAGGTGCCAGTTCATCTTGTGTTGTTTCAGTCCCGCCGCTAGCCACGGGCTCAGCAATGGCCCTCCCAATAATGACCAGCACTGTCTCCTCCATCGGGATGAGGTTATGCAGGCGCACCTGACCCCTGCTGGTTAGGTCCTATTGCCTGTGGTTGTGAGCCACCTTGTCCTGCAAGAGAAAGGGGATGTGTCGGCGAGTGTGGTGCAATGTGTTTGGGTGATATGCCTGTCATGGTTGAACAGCTGACGGTGTGCAAGCTGTGTGAGTATGTGGCTTGCAGCAGTGGTAAGTGTGAGTGTGGGTGAAGCTCTGAATGTGAGGTATGAGTTGTGTTTGGTAGGTGAGTGATGGGGGTGTGGTGGATTGAGCAGTGTGTGAGGCTAGTGGTGGAGATGGTGGGATTTGACATTTGAACATGAATTCACAGACCTTGACCACTCATGTGAGGTCATTAAATGTCTTCCTGAACTGTGTCCAGTTCCTCAGGGCTACAAAGCTGGCATTGACCACAATGGCTATCTGTTCTCATTGCCTTTTCCGCATTTGTCTGGAAGGCCTCCTGGCCCCCTGCGGGGGGCATTCAACCCCACAGCACTGTGGGGCCGAATGCCACAATCATGTTAATTTTGTGCGGCCTGCTGATTAACGTGTTGCCCGCATTCCTTTGAACAGGTGTGGGTTGATCCCGCATTGCCATCCCTGAGGCCGGTTTTGGGGGCAAACTTAATTTCTATCCATCTATGTTTTGGACAAAAGAGGAGCCTTTCGACATCTTTCATCACGATGAACATAGTGTTATGTATGTAACCCTAGGCAACCTGTATCATACCGCCACCAGAGGGCCTACCTGTTGGAGTCCCAAGGGATCCCAGCATCCCTTGGGAGCACTGCATATAAGCAGGCCTCCCATGCTGTACCAACACTCTGGAGTTTAAATAAAGGAGCTAAGGTCACACTTACTCACTGTCTACAGTACTCAGTTGCATTACTTTATTATGAGCATAACAATTGGCGACGAGATAATGAGCAATCATGCAAAAATGCAAAGAACTGTGGCGAAATTCTCAGAAGGGGACCATTGGGAGGCCTTCCTGGAGCGACTCGACCAATACTTCATGATCAACGAGCTGGAAGGGGACGAGAACACTGCCAAACGAAGGGCGATCCTCCTTGCCATCTGTGGGGCAACAACCCATGGCCTCATGAAGAATCTTCTAGCTCCGGTGAAACTAGCACCCAAATCCTATGAAGAACTGTGTACACTGGTCCGGCACCTAAATCCGAAGGAAAGCGTTTTGATGGCAAGGTATCGATTCTACACGTGTCAACGGTCTGAAGGCCAGGAAGTGGCGAACTACATCGCCGAACTGAGGCGCCTTGCAGGACATTGCGAATTCGATGGATTCCTGGAGCAAATGCTAAGAGACTTTTTTGTGCTTGGCATTGGCCATGAGGTTATCCTTCGCAAACTATTGACTTGTTGAAACACCGAATCTGAGCAAAGCCATAACGATAGCCCAGGCATTTATGTCCACCAGCGATAACACTAAACACATTTCGCAGCATAAAGAGGTTTCGGCAAGTACTGTTGACAAAGTAACGTCGTTATCAGGCAGGAATGCATATGGCAGAATGTACATGCCGGCAGCTGCATGACCTCAGGTGACCCAGAGTCCGCTATCAATCGTTAATGTGAGGCAGTTAACACCTTGTTGGTGCTGCATCAATGTCGCTTCAAACACTATGCGTGCAAAGGCTGTGGAACAATGGTACACCTTCAGCGATTGTGCAGACGAGCTGCAAACCACCACGTTGCACAGGAAGATCGATGCATGGTGGATCAGGCTGAACTAGAGACTCGAACCAAGGAGGCAGAAGTGTACGGGGTACACACCTTCACCACGAAATGTCCACCGATCATATTAAAAGTTGAACTGGACGGAATTCCAGTATCCATGGAATTGGACACTGGTGCGAGTCAGTCTATCAAGAGCAAAAAGGCCTTCGACAGGCTGTGGGGCAACAAGGCACAAAGGCCCAAGCTCAGCCCCATTCATACCAAGCTGAGAACTTACACTAAAGAGCTGATCCCTGTTATTGGCAGCGCAGCAGTAAAAGTCTCCTATGATGGAGCAGTGCACGAACTCCCACTATGGATTGTACCAGGAGATGGCCCCACACTGTTCGGCAGAAGCTGGCTGGGAAAAATCCACTGGGACGACATCCGAACATTCTCGTCTGTCGACGACGCCTCGTGCCCAGGTTTTGAGCAAGTTCCCGTCGTTGTTTGAGCCAGGCATCGGAAGTTTCTCAGTGGCGAAGGTGCAGAACCACTTGGTTCCTGGCATACAACCCATCCACCACACGGCACGGGCGGTGCCATATATGATGCGAGAGAAAGTGGAAATTGAGCTGGACAGGCTGTAGCGAGAAGGCATCATCGCGCCGGTGGAGTTCAACGAGTGGACCAGTCCGATTGTTCCAGTTCTCAAAGACGACGGCACGGTCAGAATTTGTGGGGACTATAAAGTAACGATTAACTGTTTTTCGCTACAAGACCAGTACCCGCTACCCAAGGCAGACGACCTATTTGCGATCCTGGCTGGAAGAAAGACGTTCAGCAAGTTGGACCTGACCTCGGTCTACATGACGCAGGAGCTGGAGGAATCGTCGAAAGGCCTCACCTGTATCAACACGCACAAAGGTCTGTTCATCTACAATAGATGCCTGTTCGGGATTCGATCGACCGCGGCAATTTTCCAAAGGAACATGGAGAGCCTGCTAAAGTCGGTTCCGCGCACCGTGGTTTTCCAGGACGACATACTGGTCACAGGTCGGGACACTATCGAACATTTGCAGAACCTGGAAGAGTTTCTAAGTCGGCTGAATCGCGTGGGACTCTGGTTGAAACGCTCGAAGTTTGTTTTCCTGGTGCCAGAGGTAGAGTTCTTGGGGAAAAGTATCGCGGCAGACGGCATCAGACCCACCGACGCCAAGACGGAGGCCACCAAGAACGTGCCGAGAGCACAGAACGTGATGGAGCAGTGGTCGTTCCTGGGACTCCTCAACTATTTCGGTGACTTCCTACCCGGGCTAAGCAACTTGCTAGAACCTCTACATGTGCTACTATGCAAGGGAGACAACTGGGTATGGGGGAAATCACAAGAGGCTGCTTTTGAGAGCCAGAAATCTGTTATGTTCCAACAAACTGCTTGTTCTGTATGACCCATGTAAACGATTAGTGCTAGCTTGCGATGCGTCTTCATACGGGGTCGGGTGTGTGATGCAACAAGGTAACGAATCGGGAACATTGCAACCAGTCGCCTGTGCGTCCAGGAGTTTGTCCAAGGCCAAAAGGGCTTGCAGCATGGTTGAAAAAGAAGCTCTGGAATGCGTTTACGGGGTGAAGAAAATGCACCAATATCTGTTTGGTCTCAAGTTTGAGCTAGAAACTGACCATAAGCCGCTCATATCGCTATTCTCAGAGAGCAAAGGGATTAACACCAATGCCTCTGCCTGCATCCAAAAATGGGTGCTCACGCTGTCTGCATACAACTATGTAATCCGTCACAGGCCAGGCACAGAGAACTGCGCTGATGCTCTCAGTCGGCTACCATTGCCCACCACTGGGGTGGAAATGGCACAGCCTGCAGACTTGCTCTTGGTGATGGAGCATTGGAAAAATAAAAGTCACCCGTTGCGGTCCGCCAGATCAGGACCTGGACCAGCCAGGATCCTTTACTGTCCCTGGTTTAAAAAAAAAAACTGTGTCCTCCATGGGAGCTGGTCCAGCGTTCCAGCGGAGATGCATGAAGAGATCAAGCCGTTCCAGCGGTGCAAAGACGAAATGTCCATAAAAGCGGACTGTCTTTTGTAGGGTAATTGTGTGGTTTTGCCTAAGAAAGGCAGGGAAATGTTCATACACGACCTACATAGTACCCACCCAGGCATAGTAATGATGAAAGCCATAGCCAGATCCCATGTGTGGTGGCCCGGCATCGACTCAGACTTAGTTATGCGTGCGCCAATGCAACACTTACTCTCAACTGAGCAATGCACCCAGAGAGGCACTGCTTCGTTTGTGGTCATGGCCCTCCAAACCGTGGTCTAGGATCCACGTTGACTTTGCGGGCCCATTTCTAGGCAAAATGTTTTTGGTTGTTGTGGATGCTTATTCAAAATGGATTGAATGTGTAATAATGTCTGTAAGCACATCCACTGCCATCATCGAAAGCCTACGAGCCATGTTTGCTACGCACAGTCTGCCTGATGTCCTTGTCAGCGACAATGGTCCGTGCTTCACCAGTGTTGAATTCAAGGAATTCATGACCCGCAATGGGATCAAGCACGTCACATCTGTCCCTTTCAAGCCCGCATCCAACGGCCAGGCAGAACGGGCAGTCCAAACCATCCAGCGAAGCTTGAAACTTGTCGGTAGGCTCCCTGCAGACCTGCTTGTCCCGAATCCTGCTCAGCTACCGCACAAGACCCCACTCGCTCACTGGGGTTCCCCCAGCCGAGCTGCTCATGAAAAGGGCGCTCAAAACAAGGCTCTCTCTTGTCCACCCTGATCTCCATGATCACGTTGAGGGCAGGCGGCATCAACAAAGCATGTACCATGATCGCGCAAACTTGTCATGCGATATTGAAGTCAATGATTCTGTATTTGTACTCAACTATGGACATGGTCCCAAATGGCTTGCTGGCACTGTCATAGCCAAAGAAGGGAGTAGGGTGTTTCAGGTCAAACTTACCAATGGACTAACTTGCAGAAAGCATTTGGACCAAACCAAACTGCAATTCACAAACCGCCACGAGCAACCCGAAGAGGACACCACCAACTTTGACCCTCCAACACACACACAAGTGGCAGCCGACATCACGGTTGACCACGAAGCTGAACTCATCACCCCCAGCAGCCCAGCGAAGAACCAACCAACTTACCCACACCTGAATTTGTACCGAGACGATCGACAAGGGAGCGAAAAGCCCCAGATCATCTCTCTCTGTAAATAAGCGTACTATTGACTTTGGGAGGGAGTGATATGTATGTAACCCCAGGCAACCTGTATCATACCGCCACCAGAGGGCCTACCTGTTGGAGTTCCAAGGGATCCCAGCATCCCTTAGGAGCACTGTACATAAGAAGGCCTTCCATGCTGTACCAGCAATCTGGAGTTTAAATAAAGGAGCTAAGGTCACACTTACTCATTGTCTACAGTACTCAGTTGCATTACTTTATTATGAGCATAACACATTGAATCTTCAAAATTCCCGGCACAGAAGGAGGCCATTCGGCCCATCATTTATGTGCCGGCCGACCAAGAGCTATCCAGCCTAATCCCACTTTTCAGCTCTTGGTCTCTAGCCTTGTAGGTTACTGCACTTCAAGTGCATATCAAAGTACCTTTTTAAATGTGGTGAGGGTTTCTGCATCTACCACCCTTTCAGACAGTGAGTTCCAGACCCCCACCACCCTCTGGGTGAAAAAAGTTCTAAATTCCCCTCTAATCCTTCTACCAATTAAATCTGTGCCCCCCTGGTTATTGATCCCTCTGTTAAGGGATATAGGTCCTTCCTATCCATTCTATCTAGGCCCCTCATAATTTTATACACGATATATACATGATGTTCTATGAAGGCTTTTCAGTGGGTTTTACCTCCTCACTTGTGTGCATTAGTAACTCATCAAACACAGTATCCCTTTACACCATTTTTCCTGAGTTAGTGTTGGTTTGTTTACTAAATTCAGGCCGTGCTTCTTCGAGGGGCGAAACACTGTGTTTATGCAAATCTTTTCTATTCCTTCCACAGTCAGACCAAGGCGTGCTGGCTACCTACTGGGGATTGTTTGACGGTCATGGTGGCCCCGTGGCTGCAATTCAGGCATCCGAGCATTTACACCACTGTATCAAGGAACAGCTGGAGGAAATCTTGGATGTTATCGGTGGCCCCAGCAATGTCCCACCCCCGTTGCACCTCGAGGGACACAAAGGGAAGCAAACCGAGGCAAACTATGCATTGGAGAAAAGAATCTGTATCGAGAACCTGGTGAAAGGAGCAGTGGAGAAAGCCTTCAAAAACTGCGTGAGTATATGACGCTGTTGTTCCGATTGTATTTTATATTCTGCGCCCAGTATCCTTGCTACTTTTGCCAGTCTGTCTTACAGATATCTTCACAGATAAAGATGAAGCTTGACATTGGGTGTCAGCCTTGGTTCAGTGGGTATCTCCCTCACCTCTTGAGTCAGAAGGTTGCGGGTTCAAGGACCACTCCAGAGATTTGAGCACATAATCTAGGCTGACTCCTCAGTGCCAGTACTGGAGGGAGTGCTGCACTGTCGGAGATGTCGCCTTTCGGATGAGATGTTTAACCGACGCCCCATCTTCCCCCTCAAGTGGATGTAAAAGATCCCACGGCACTATTTTAAAGTAGAGTAGGGGAGTTCTCCCCGGTGTCCTGGCCGATATTTATCCCTCAACCACGATCACTAAAACGGATACAAATGCAAAATACTGCAGATGCTGAAAATCGGAAATAAAAACAGAAAATGCAGGAAAAAGTATTTGCATCTTAGCACCCTTCGTGCCCTCAGAACATCTCAAACCATTTCGCAGTCAATTAATTACTTTCGAAATGCAGTCTCTGTTGCTTTGCAGGTAAATATGGCAGCCAATTTATGCAGAGCAAGGTCGCACATAACAACAAGGAGATAAATGATCAGTTGATCTGTTTTGGTGGCGTTGGTTGAGGGACAAACATTGACTAGGAAACTGGCAGAACTCCTCCTGCTGTTCTTCCAAGAGTGCCGAGGAATCCTATACATCCACCTGAACAGTCAGAGGGAGCCTCGGTTTAACATCTCCAATAGTAAGCGAGAGGACCAAATACAATCTACAGACCTATCCCTCAATGTAAGAGGAAGGGAGGGAGCACTGAGGGAGGTAAGGGGCTGCCCGTCAATTACCCGCCTTTGTATCTTGTTTCTCCACAGGATGAACTGATTGGTCATTACCAGGCATCTCGTAACCAAGCGGGAGGCTGCACTGCGCTGGTTGTTCTCCATTTGCAGGGCAAGTTCTACGTGGCCAGTGCTGGAGACAGTAGGTTAGTGTGTGAACAGATGGGTCTCTTCATCCATTGTTACTTCTTTGTAGCGTCTGCTTTGGTCTGAGTGATGCTAGTTGACCCGCCTTTACTCCCACAAGGTTTCCACACCTCCCTCTTTTAGGTTCCTGTTGTACTGTGCAACTTTCCCCAGCCAACAAGGTGATGAGTCAATAATAAAAACAGAAAATGCTGGAAACCTCAGTGGGTCGGGCAGCATCTGTGGAGAGAAAAACAGAGTCAACATTTTGGGTCAGTGACCCTTTGTCGGAACTGGTGATGAGTCGCCTGATCACAAATCTCGTGCATAAGAACATAAGAATTAGGAGCAGGGGTAGTCCATTCGGCCCCTCGAGCCTGCTCCGCCATTCAATAAGATCATGGCTGATCAAGGCATCTTGTGCTGGTATACACCGGGAGAGGTACCAGAACAGGCCATCTGTCAACCCTCTTGGATGGGCTTTAATACAAATACAAGATTTTTTTTTTTTTTTTTGGACAGTTTTCTCCCCCTTTTCCCAGGCATACATTTTCCAGCTGTCGGCACTGGATTTTGAAGAAGGGCAGGAATCCTATCTGATTTGTTTTTCTCCTGCCTTGCCCAGGGTACCCAGTCTGATTGTGGCACTTCAAGTATCCCCTGGCTGATATCAGCACCGACGTGATGTGAATGTGGGCTTTTTTGCTTTTGTAAGGAAATTGCAGAACTATTTTTTAATTGTGAGCAGTGTTCTCTTTAATCTGTGCGGCCGTGCAGCTCTCTGGATTTCCCGCGCAGCCAGCTCAGTGGCTCATCAATGCGGAAAAAACGCACATACACGGTATTTTGAATGGGCCATGCAACCAAAATTAACAGGAACCTTGATTGCGAAAATATAAAGTCCTTCTCTTTTTTTCCACAGTTCCCAATAATAACCCCAGCCCGAACATATAACTCCGTCAGTGTGAATCTAGGTTCTAGGAGCATGTAACTCCAGCTTTGGGATGACTTTTCATCTGATGTTCCTTCCCTCCTCTTTGAGCACCACATGCTAATCTTAATGTCGCTGCGGCAGAGAGTCAAGAACTTGGCGGTACAGGAGGATTGAACAAACATCCACAGTTTGTACCGTGTAACGGGACACCAGCACTCCCCATCTATTTTCCAATCTTATTAGTATTTTGCCACAATGTCAATCTCACACTGTGATTACTGAAACTCTGCGGCACCCTTTAGTATGGCTGTTGTGTTGTCCAGATACTTGCTGTTATGTATGAAGAAAGAGTCAGATTGAACACTGTGAGCTCAAAGTAAAGTGTGACCGTAGTCTTTTAGTGCAGGTCTCCAGAGTGCCTCTCCAGGCTGTGAAGCCTCCTTAAATACCTGTGCTCCCAAGGGATTATGGGATCCCTTGGGACTCCAGGGGATGAGCCCTCTGGTGGCTGTACAGAGTAAATACAAGTTTATATATATATATCATCATCATCATTGGCAGTCCCTCGGAATCGAGGAAGACTTGCTTCCACTCTTAGCATGAGTTCTTAGGTGGCTGAACGAGAATCACAGTCTCTGTCACAGGTGGGACAGATAGTCGTTGAGGGAAAGGGTGGGCAGGGAGCCTGGTTTGCCGCACGCTCCTTCCGCTGCCTAAATATACATATTACATATATAACACTTGCCTAAATACTGGTCTCTATGGGACGCAATGCAATAAATGTTGTTTATCTTTTTTTTTCTAAAGAGCAATTATAGTGCAGAAGGATGATATTCTACAGCTCTCCAATGAATTCACCGCTGTGACTGAGCGACAAAGAATTCAGTATCTGGTAAAGTCCAACATCTTCATCTTAGTCCCACTGAACTCTTGAAGACTCGATACATACTTTAATTTAGTTCATTTTTAAAGCAATTGTTAAATAGTGTATTTTTTTATTTTTCTAAATAAAAACCTAATAAAGGTTTGGGATACTGACTGCCCTTAGGATTTGAGACATTGGGGGACTGGGAGGCAGTGTAGGTCAGCGAGCGAGAAAGCACTAAGAAGCTAATGCCCCACTGTGTCAGATGTGGCTCAGTGAGTATCACCCTCGCCTCTGAGTCAGGAAGGTTGTGCGTTCAAGTCCCATACCAGAGACTTGAGCACGTAAATCTAGGCTGACACTCCAGTACAGTACTGAGGGATTGCTGCACTGTCAGAGGTGCCGTCTTCTGGAGGAGACATTAAATCGAGGCCCTGTCTGCCCCCTCAGATGGACGTAAAAGATACCATAACACTAGTTCGAAGAAGAGCAGGCGAGTTATCCCTGGTGTCCTCACCAATATTTATCCCTCCATCAACGTAACAAAAAAAAAAGTTAACTGGTCATTATCACATTGCTATTTGTGGGAGCTTTCTGTGCGGTAATTGGCTGTTGCGTTTCCCGCATTAAAAAGAAAGATTTGGATTTATATAGCGCCTTTCATGACCACCGAACATCTCAAAGCACAAAATTACAACAGTGACTACACTCCAAAAGTACTTCATTGGCTGTAAAGCGTTTTGAGATGTCCGGTGGTTGTGAAAGGCGCTATATAAATGTATGTCTGTCTTTTCATTGTGGCAGTAAGTTGTGCCCAGTCAGAATCAACACGTGCCACCTATTTCTCCCCAAATAACTTGATATAACCTTAAAATATTTATTTTTTACAACCGAGGTCAAGGTCTGATCTCACTAATCACTGCGCAGTCTTGTTTCTGGCGGAAACATTAAACAGCAATGACTTGCGTTTATATAGCACCTTAAAAGTAGTAAAACTTCCCAAGGCGCTTCACAGGAACGTTATCAAACAAAATTTAACTGAGCCATATGAGATGTTCGGACAGGAGCTTAGTCAAAGAGGTAGGTTTTCAGGAGCATCTTAAAGGAGGAGAGATAGGCGGAGACGTTTAGGGAGTGAATTTGAGAGCTTAGACAGGAATGTTAGGGCTACTAGTGTTACATTTACAGAAATAGAATCAAACCATATATAATATAATATATATATAATTTTTTTTAATAACATTTCCTCCGAGGCGTTTCTGAAGCCTGAGTTACTCGGTGATGAGTTTTCAAGGTACGAGTTTCCTCGCAGGGTGAAAAGGAATGATATTGGAAAGAAGATATTGTACCGAGATTACTTCATGTCTGGCTGGTGAGCATCTGCCATTCTGAGAAAATCGCATACTCAGTGTTTACATTTTTTTTTTTAATTATTTGCTTGTTTTCCTCCATTAATTTAAAAAAAAAATTCTCTCCCTCTCCCCTAAATCTTCACACATGTGAAGCATTCAGCTGTGAAGTGTCAACCGTGGCTCAGTGTTGGTTGCAACCTTGCCTCTGACTCAGAAGGTTGTGGGTTCAAGTCCCACTCCAGAGTCTTGAGCACAAAAATCTAGGCTGACACTCTGGTGCAGTGCTGAGGGAGCTGTCTGAGGTGCCGTCTTTCAATGAGACGCTAAACCCAGGCCCCGTCTGCTCTCTCAGTTGGATGTAAAAGATCCTATGACACTATTCAGAAGAAGAGCAGAGGAGTTCTCACCAGTGTCCTGGCCAATATTTATCCCTCAATCAACATAACAAAAACAGATTATCTGGTCATTATCACATTGCTGTTGTGGAATCTTGCTGATTGGCTGCTGCATTTCCTACATTACAACAGTGACTGCACTCCAAAAGTACTTCATTGGCTGTAAAGTGCTTTGAGACGGCCAGTGGTCGTGAAAGATACTATATAAATGCAAGTCTTTCTTTCTCATCCATAACACTTCTACTATTATGGACGCCTGTAATTGGGGCATAATTAGCATTTCAGGAGAAAGACCTGCGCATCATTTGTCAAAATGGCTCAAAAGTTGACACCTCCGACAGTGCAGCACTCCCTCCAGTATTGTACTGGAGTGTCAGCCCAAATTTTGTGTTCCAGTCTCTCGAGTGGGACTTGAACCCATGATCTATTGCCTCAGATGAGAGTGCTACCAACTGAGCCACAGCCAACAAAAGCTTCTTGTGAAGCTCCTTACTGAATAACGTACATAATATTGCCATCATCCAACAATTTTGTCACATCCACCACGCATTCCAATGGGCATGACCTTTCTTTACGAATCCACACTGGCTTGAGATCATTGCCCTCAGTCTTGTGTCATGTCTCTTTCAGGGGATACAAAACTGCAGAAGATGATGACCTCAAATACCCTGTTGTACATGGGGATGGCAGACAGGTACAACTTTGAAAAAACATTACTGTACAAACTGCCCTAGATTGTGTAATTTTAAAGAGATGGTGTTGCCATGATAGTGCCATAGAGGCAAGCAGTCACGTCGCTGATGCCATCATCGTTCATAGCTATGTATATCAATCACCTTCATTACATTGCCACTTGAGTGGGCTGCTAAAGCTGTACACAGATTATTGTAGGTTTACTTTCATGATCAAAAACATTTAAATAAACTTGAACACCTGCTGTAATGCAAATATATCACCTGGGCAGCATTAGGTGGAACAGGTGCAGGCCATTCAGCCCCTCGAACCTTCTCCACCGTTAAATCAGATCATGGCTGATCGATACCTTATCTCCATTTATCCATCTTTGCACCAGATCCTTTCATACCCTTAACTGGCAAAGGTTTCACAGTGTACTGTCTTAAAGTCCTTCATACTGAGGCAGGAATTACTTCAAGCAGGCCAGTAGCACAGAATTTTGATGCACCAAAGTGGTTCCCCTCTCATGTGATTCGCCCCATAGCAAGTTCCCATTCTCAGATGGACCAGAGTGAGTTAGCACTGAGCAGGAGCCAGTCCTTTTCCCAGAGGGAAAATCACAGACATGAGAAATCGTGCGGTGCGTATGTGCACTAGCAGCAGACTCGAGATTAGCAATGGTTTGATCCCTGATCTATGCTCAGTCAGCTGACCTCAGCTAGGGGAATGGAAGCACTGTAGCTGCCCACAGCTGGGGAGATGAGAGTGAAATTCCCGTTCCTAATTGCTATTCAGATGGTGCCTGCTGAAAAGTGTGGATGTTTAAACTTCAGTTGAACATAGTATTGAGCTTGACTTTGATTTCTCTTCCTCATCCACCCTGTCAAATATCTTTGGTATGCAAATGCTCATTAAGTATTTTTATACTTTCAATATTTCTTAAACAAATGGACCTTAATGTGATTTCATCTTAGAACATAAGAAATAGGAGCAGGAGTAGGCCACTTGGCCCCTCGAGCCTGTTCCACCATTTAATAAGATTATGGCTGATCTGATCTCTGCCTCAACTCCACTTTCCTGCCTGTTCCCCATAACCCTTGACTCCCCTATCACACAAAAATCCATCTATCTCCACCTTAAATATATTCAATGACCCAGCCTCCACAGCTCTGAGGTAGAGAATTCCAAAGATTCACGACCCTCTGAGAAAAGAAATTCCTCCTCCTCTCCGTTTTAAATGGGCAACCCCTTATTCTGAAACTATACCCCCTAGTTTAAGATTCCCCCACAAGGGGAAATATCCTCTCTGCATCTACCTTGTCTAGCCCCCTCAGAATCTTATACGTTTCAATAAGATCATCTCTCATTCATTCTTCTAAACTCCAATGAGTACAGGCCCAACCTGCTCAACCTTTCTTAAGTCAACCCCTTCATCTCAGGAATCAACCTCGTGAACCTTCTCTGAACTGCCTCCAATGCAAGTATATCCCTCCTTAAATAAGGAGACCAAAACTGTAGGCAGTGCTCCAGGTATGGTACAGTTGTAGTAAGACATCCCTACTTTTAAACGCCATCCCCCTTGCAATAAAGGCCAACATTCTATTTGCCTTCCTAATTAATTGCTGTACCCGCATGCTAACTTTTTGTGTTTCCGCAATATCTGCCCTTCATTCTGCAGTTTTCCTGATACACAATGTGGTTTCTGTTTCAGACTCGAGTGATGGGGACTATCGCAGTCACACGAGGACTTGGAGACCATCGATTAAAGGTCTATGACACTGATCTCCCTATCAAACCGTTTTTATCTTGTATTCCTGAGGTAAGTGTATGAGAATTACATAGACTTTACAGCACAGAATCAGGAGAACCAGCAAGGGATTTTTTAACCACTTGTATCTCAATCCGTGTATTGTTCATGCTGTTGGGTGTAACTAGAAGATTCTTTACTTGTTGAATTTTATTGCCATTGTTCTTTGAAAGATGAGTGCTGCAAGTTCAAGTGAATGAATACTGTGGGCTCAATGGCCCAAATTTGGCCAGGAGTTGCTCCATTTTTTTTGGAGCAACTTGATTTTTCTGGACTATCTTAAAAATCCCCATTTTGGGGGGGGGGGGGGAAGCACAGAGGACTAAAGCACTAAACACCTTCACAACAACTAGTACAGATCTTGTACTGTAACTTTTGCATAATTTACACATTCCACTATATAAAGCTTCATAAAATATGCACTTTTTAATATAATTTATATCAGAAGACAATGGGTTTCATAAAACTACTTATGAATCAAATATTTTGCTAGCAGGGCTATGAACGATGGTCACTTGCGCAAGGTACCTGAGGGTGCCTATGCAGTTACTCCCCAATAAGGCATCCGTGGGTGCTGATGGAATGTTTCCAACAGGGTATCTACGGGCATCAATGCAGTTATTCACTAAGAATTGGTGGGATTTTTAAAAAAAAATTGACCCAAGTCATGATTACTACCAAAACAAAAGCCACGACCAGATATTTGCTGGTACTGAGAGACCAAACCTAAGGAAAGTTTTTTCTGGTCATTCTCACCTCTTAACGGCCAGTTGCATTGTGCCATTGACAGAACCTTTTTCCAAATCATTTAAAGAAACTCTCCTCCTTTTCCCCCCCCCCCCTCCCACCCCATCAAAACTCTTTCTTCCCTCCCCCCCCCCCCCCCCACCCCCGCCTCAAAATCAAAAGTCTCCCCGCACCAACCTGTTTCTTGTAGCCCTCAGCGTGGGAAGCAGCGGCCGGCCTGTGTGGCAGGCCACTCAGATAGGGATAGGGGCGGCGAACATCGGGTTGTCCCTTCAACCAGGGTAAGGGCGGCGGGCATCGGGTCTGGCTCACAGCCTGCAGAGGACGCGCTGGGAGGGCGAGGAGCTACTGTGCATGCGCGCAGCTGCCGGCACTGTTTTCGGCGCAGGGCTGTAGCTCTGCCCCCCCATTCCACGAGAAACACCGGGATACACAGCAGAGCGGCCTGAATCATTGGTAAGTTTTTTGGCGCCATTTTGAGTGCACAAAGTCGCCGCATCTCGGGAGAGTGCGCCAGAAAAAGGGATTGGGAAAATTTGAGCCCATTGTCACCAGTGAGGTTGACGATGCTCGATGAGACACTTGTGTGAGATACTGAAGAGCCGCCTGCAACCATAAAATTACAGCACTGCATCAATTAGGGATTCAGGAGAGGAAATGAAAAGGTATAAATGAGTGTAATTTCAAAGATGTACAGTCTGATTGCTGGCTCCGTTGCTGGTCATTAAATCAGCCCTATAATCTCATCAAGGGGTTTACACAGCACGTTAGGCCTAGAGAGTGAAGCTTAACCAACTAATAGCTATAATTGAAGCAAAGGTGAGATTACAGCCTTGAAATCACTAAGATTAAGCAGAAATGCTTTTATTCAATTTGGGTTTATTATTTTGCTGGCAGCAGTTCACAAAAGCAAATATTGGCAGCCAACATGTTACATGATATTCACAGTTTTAATTATGGACGTGTTTATTTGAACTGCAAAAATGGCCAACAGGCTCCACCCCTTATTTCTGATTGGTCCCCTTGGAGGATAAGCCACACCCTGAACTTTCACAGCAATGTGTCACTGGATCCGCCCATCTCAAGGTCTCACTGACTTTGCAAATTGTAACTTGATCCACTTTGACTTCCTGAAGCGACACAGGACAGAGCTCCCCAGAAGACGACAGGGCCAGCGAAAGTCCTGTACCCCAGTCCAAGTGCATGCCTCCCCCAGCCAAAATGCCTTACCCCAGTCCAAGTATTTCCCTCCCCCAGCCAAAGTGCCTTACCCAAGTGCATCCTTCCCCCCCCACCCCCCCGCCACATAGATGGAGCATAGTGTATAGATTATTTATTGGGTATGAAGTGAATAGTGACAGTGTCGTGATTTCTGGATATCATCCACTTCAATGATGTCCTTTGTAGGGGGTTGGAAGAATGTGATCTGTCTTTCCTGAGTTCCCTCTCCCCTCTGATTTTCCCCCTCCCCCAGCCCCCGTCTCTCTCTCTCTCCCCCAGCCTCTCCCCATATCTCTCTCTACCTCCCCCTCCACCCTCTCTCTCTCTCTCTCTCTCTCTCTCTCTCTCTCTCTCCTCTCTCCCTCCCCCCAGCGCCTCTCCCTCCCTCCCTCCCTCCCTCCCCCAGCGCCCCTCTCTCTCTCTCTCTCTCTCTCTCCCTCCCCCCAGCGCCCCTCTCTCTCTCTCTCTCTCTCTCTCTCTCTCTCTCTCTCTCTCTCTCTCCCCCCCCTCCCCCCCTCCCCCCAGCGCCTCTCTCTCCCCAAGGCCCTACGACTTGAAACTCGCGGGGGGCTCGCAGCTCAGCGGGAGGCCCGGTCGGCCAGAGAAGCAGGCTCGTGGAGGAGCAGCAAGCCGGTGGGAGGAGGGGAGTCGGAGCCTCGGGTCCTGCTTCTGGCACCACGTGATGGAATGATTCAGCCTGGGGGTGGGGCTTGTCGCCTGTTGGTCAAAAAAGTGCAGTACAAATAGTTGGTCCCTTTAATTATTATGTGCAAATCATTGCAAATTTATTTGCAGCTCATTACGAGAAAAGAATTTTAACACACTTTAAATTATTCTTAACAGGTTCATCAGTAACCATGACCATAAATATACTCATGGCTTTTTCCTGTTTTTTTTTTAAGGTGACAATCTTCGACCTGGGACAACATGAATTTGGACAGAGTGATGTTCTCATAATGGCCACCGATGGATTATGGGATGTCATGTCTAATAGAGACGTGGCAGACATTACTGACAGGTTTTTAGAAGATCAGAAGCATGATCCACGCAGGTAAAGGGAGCTCACCATTTGTGCTTCCTGTTTTCCTCACTTGTATTTTTATGGTCACCAACGCGAGACGTGTTAAGTTTAATAAATGCGATGTGAATGTTGATGCATGTTGTCGAACTTCAAGACTTGACATGCAATCAATTCATTGCTCCCCCAGTGCCTCAGTTGGTAAAAGCATTGGCCTGGAATTTGTGGTCGTGCTGACTGTGAACTGGTACATTTGCCGGCATTTCACCGTTGAAACTGCCCGTAACGTTTCAGTGCATGCGTAGCCTAACACCGAGAGCCTGAATTTGCAGTCTGTCATTCACTGCTCCGACACAGTCCCCCCTGACACAGTCTGCTATCAGTGCAATCTGCCAAATCATGGAAACTAACAAAAACTTTGGCTCTTCTGTGGTAATACCACTGGCCTAAGCCTCCCTTTGCATATTATCTCCTTATAATAACCTGCTAAAAGTTCACAAGTCATCACTAAGTACAGGATAGAAATTCTGAACAGACAACTCTAGTCTCAAAGGAACACTCCCTCCTTGCATGTTCCCCCAAAGCTGCAAATTCCCGTCCCACGCACTCTTTCCTCCCACCCCCCGCGCTGAAATCCAAATCTATCGCACCATCTCCATCATTTTCTACCTCACTCCATTAAAGGTTAGACTCGTCTGGGTTAGATGTAACTGAGGTTTCAACAGCATTTTGACTGATAAACAAAAGTTATGGTCCTGAAAAACGAATTTTAATTTTGTGCAATGTCAAATTTATCCATTTTAATAAAAATAAAAATTTAAGAAACTTTCCCCATGTGAGAGCCCAATCTTTGTTTTGCTCTCTCTAACATGTTTTAAAAGATATAATCAAAGGAGCTTACCCACTTCAACAAAAGCAAAACACTGCGGAGGCTGGAAATCTGAAATAAAAACAGAAAATGCTGAGAATACTCAGCAGGTCAGGCAGCATCTGTGGAGCGAGAAACACAGTTAATGTTTCAGGTTGATTACCCTTATCTACTTTCTGGTTTGTTGTCTGTGAGAATTCTGCACTTTGGCTGCTTAGACACTTGTTGACATCACAGCAGCTCTTTGCTGGGAATCTCCATTAACTTGAGTTGATTTCAATTACGCATTGGAAAGCCTGAAATTCTCGCCACAGCGATTGCGAGATCTTTGTGAAAAGCTTACTTCAGGGCCAGCGGTGAACACCATTGCTTCGCTGCTGACCACAAATTACGGGCCAACATGTGAGCTATGCCATACATAAGAACATAAGAAATAGGAGCAGGAGTAGGCTACTTGGCCCCTCGAGCCTGCTCCGCCATTTAATAAGAACATGTCTGATCTGATCATGGACTTAGCTCCACTTCCCTGCCCGCTCCCCAAAACCCTTTATTCCCTTATCACTCAGCTACGTGGTGGAGGCAGATTCAATCGTGGCTTTCAAAAGGGAATTGGATAAGTACCTGAAGGAAAAATATTTGCAGGGGTACAGGGATAGGATGGGGGAGTGGGGCTAGCTGAAGTGCTCTTGCAGAGAGCCTGCACAAGCTCGATGGGCCAGATGACCACCTTCTGTGCCGTAACCATTTTATGATCGCATTCTATACCTACCAGAAAGTCCCAGGTTCAATTCCCAGTCTATGTTAGAGTGCAGAGGCCCTAATGTTAGTTGATATCCATCTAAGCAAGGGAGGAAAATCAGTCAAGGGTTCCTATTTCTGGTCAGTGTTGTCGAAATCTCAACTCTCAATTTAACTATAAAAAATGAAACTCTGACATAAACAGCCAGGTAAATGTACTTGCTACAAGGAAATGTACTTGAGACAAAGGCTCCGCGAAGGTTTCGAACAGTAAAACAAAAACACACTAGCTTTATACAGAAAACGGACAAAGAAGTTCTGGTTCCATCACGTGTATCAGTTCTGCCCTTGCAGTCAGCAAATACAGATAAGGAGTTCTTCAATCACTTAATTAACATGGTTCCTTGTTTCAATTTCCTACTTATCTATAAGCCTTTATCTGGAACTTCTAAGATTCATCATTGCGACAGTTACTACTTGGGAGTATAATCCTAAAACAAAAGGGGTGCTCTTTCTGTTAGGGCGGGTACGCTCAAGGTTCCCTTGCTCACACAGATGGTTCCCAAGCTTCTAAATTAATTGGCTATCAATCAAGGTTGACCTGCTTATACAGAAACAGGGGTTTCTGGGAGAACTGAGACTCCATTTTGTTTTATTACAAAAGGGTACATTTAACAGAAAATGTAACTTTAAAAGTAAATTTCCACAATGTTCAGTGTAACCTGTTGGGCAAGCCTGAACTGGTTATTGTTCAATAGTATATCCCAAGCTGGTCAAATATCAGAATAGTTACAGCATGGAAGAAGGCCATTCGGCCCATCGAGCCCATGCCGACTCTGTCAGTCCCAATCCCCTGCCCTTTCCCCGTAGCCTTGTAAATCTTTTTCCTTCACATACTTGTCCAACTCCCTTTTGAAAGATCAAATTGAGTCTACTACCACACACTTTCAGGCAGTGCATTCCAGATCCTAACCACTCGCTGCGTTTAAAAAAAAAAAAAAAAAAAGTTTTTCCTTGCATCGCCTTTGGTTCTTTTACCAATCGCCTTAAATCTGTGTTCTCTGGTTCTCGACCCTTCTGCCAATGGGAACAATTTCTCTCTAGCTACTCCTTCCAGACCACTCAAGATTTTGAACACCTCGATCAAATCTCCTTTCAATCTTCTCTGCTCCAAGGAGAACAATCCCAGCTTCTCCACTAACTGAAGTTGTGTGAAGAATGATAATTTCACTTGAATGAAAATCAATGTGCTCAAGAGAGAAAGAAAGAAAATTGTCCCCCAAAATATACAACTTTTCTTTATCTCTGTAGGTACACAATGCTGGCCCGGTGTCTTGTGCATCAGGCAAGAGGCACACTACAGGGCAATGACTGGAAACTGGAAGATGGCAGCTATGCCTCATTTGATGACATATCTGTATTTGTGATACCACTACATAATATAGGAGGCACAGCGTAAACTTGGGCCTGAAGAGATCTACAAGACGTCCACGGCTGGCTACTGATTTCTGTGTTTCAAACTGACTGTTTGACAATCCAAGCATAAACTTGTGATAAGATGAGGTTCATTTGAGGGTTGCTGCAGATCAAAGAGAAGAAAATCCTGCTTTTCATCCAGTAATACTGCCTGGGTTGTGCACTCAGTTACTGATCACTTCCCTTACCAATTTCACAAGTTAAATTCATAAGAATTCACACCATGAAAAATGTTCAGTTCATCCACTGAATGTTTTGCCACCAGATTTCAGTGGGACAGTGTTATGTGGTGCTATGGATCTGTAAGTATTGGGTTTTCACCCAGTGATGTGGACTGTTAGCAATCAGAGGGCAAATACACCTCTCTGCACTCTTGTATATCTCCTGGTTCCCACCTCTCCTGGGTGCCCGTTTATTGCTGATGACCAGCTTGAGTGACATTGGTCACTTTAAGCAGCAGAGGTCAAGGTTTGGGAATAGGTCCCCCTGCCCACCCTCTTGCTCACTGCAGTATTGTGGCAGAGATGGTCTTTCAGATGCTGAATACTAAAGTGCAAAATAAGAGGACTTTTTTTTTAAAGAATAATTCCAATTGACACTTTTTTTTGACTGAACGGTAACAAATATATTGGTGAAAATATCGCTTAGATGGTATAGTGAAAATATGTACTTAGAAAGACCCAAACATGAGTTAAGCACAATATATTTGAAGTTGTATTTTTAATGACACTTTTTTAACCATTTTCATTTCTCCCACCCCACTCGTTCTGTTCAGTTCCATATTTAGTTATGTGTAAATAAATATTAGTTAATTTTCATAAGTGGAAAGACTTGGACTGAAGGGAGAAAATATCCACAAATGTGCAGTCAGGGCTTCTCAACCTGTGGAAGTTCTGATACTTCACGCCACAACCTATATGGATGCACTAACCTGGACTATACACCAATGGCACCGACATCTCCACTTTAGCAGTGGAACAGCCTCTAACAAAAGCAAAGGTTGTTTTATAACTAATTCAGGTCATTTTCGGAATGTTAAGACACTACGCACTTTATAGGTGGTGTACCTTGAGTATTTTTAAATCAAATATTTCAGCTGGAGCTTAAAGGAGGGGACAAAACTAGTTTGTACCTCAGACACACAAATAGCACATGGGGCTGAGTTTCCTCAGGGATTCTCCTGAGCGTCTACCATAAATGTGGCAGAAGAGTTGGGGAAACCCAGTTTAAAAACTGAATTTACGTGTTCTCTGGGGATTTCTGCAGCTTTTCCACAAACGTTCAGGGGGATAAGTGGGAAAATCCCTGTGGAAATCCACCCCTATAGTCTTGAGCAATTTTTGAAAGTTACTTGAACCTCAGACTCGTAATCGCTCCCCTGTCTTAGATGTAATGTACAGTGAACAAAACTTATACAGCTTTGTATCGGACTCCTGGGTAAATGTAACAGCAGGTTTTCCAGATTCAATCCTGGTCTGTGCTGATACTACGCTGCATGTAGCTTGTTCCTCTGGGTCTGGGTGTTCACTGGGCCCAAGTACATGGAACTTTGCTCCAGTGTGGCACCATTAGATTCCAGAGTTGAGTGCTTTCAGTGATTACCAAGCACTGCCATTCTAACCCTGATACCGACTTAAAGCTAGAGTATGTTGGCTTTTTTCAGTGATGTTTATCCCCTGCAGCTTTCAGTTGTCATATGATGGAATACCTTAACATTGCTTTTGTAAACATTTTTAATGCTGGAATTTATATGGTGCAATTAAATCATGTTTTGTTCCAAAAACATTTTTTTCTCGTTCTGACAAAGAGTCGTCGACCCAAAACGTTAACTCTGCTTTCTTTCCAGATGCTGCCTGACCCACTGAGATTTCCAGCATTTTGTTTTTATTTCAGATTCTGGCATCTGCAGTACTTTGCTTTTGTATTAGAATTTTTTTCTTATTTCTTTCAGGATGCAGTAATGAAATTAGATTGTGTTGCTGCAAGTGCTAGGCCTCAAGCTCTGGAATTCCACTTCCATAACTTCTCTCCCTTTTTAAGATGCTCCTTAAAACTTACTAAAGGGTGAATTCTCCATTATGTGTTGGGACTGTGTATTGAGAAATCGCTTGAACATAGCACATGACATTTATGTTCTCCAATAGCTGTGGGTACTACCCAGCACAGAACTGACATATGACCCCAGATAAGTCCGATTTGATGTCTGATTCTTGCTGTATTTTTTGGTCCCGGTCCCAGCTGGGATGGCAAAAGAGAGGCAACAATTGGCCTGGGTCAGCCAGGACTGTGGAGGGTGTTCTTACTGGTAATTGCTCGTGAATATCTCCTGTTGGAATTTGTGGATTATAGGGGCTCGGCTACATTATCCTGTGGTGAGTGACTAGCCCGCTACTACTCAATATCAAGGCTCCCACACAGTGGCTGTACATAGTTGTACTGTACAGAGTATTCTTCTACTGCTTGCACACAAAGGAACTGGAAGAGCAACAAGAATGAGCACCTGCCCAAGTGTAAAAAGATAAGTTTATGGTCTAGTGAGGAGCTGATGAAAGGGGAATCTCATCTAGGTACACAAGATCTAGATAAACAAAAAATGCAGTGTGTATATCACATTTTAAATATAGCCATAAAAGCATAAAACAAATTTTCAGAGTGTGAAGCTGTTTCTTCTGCCCACTTCAAAATCTGTTTAAATCTTGACAACTACTGGAAACGGTCTGCTTCTTTCTAACCTCTTTTATAATTTCTACAATTGCCATAACCTATTACCCCACCTGGTGTTCATTTTATATATTGCACTTATCACAACCGTAGCCAACATGTCCGAGGCAGGAAAAAAAAATGGATTACTGGAATAGATGACAAGCCTTGGTCGTCGTCGTCATCGGCAGTCCCTCAAACGAGGATGACTTGCTTCCATACCAAAAGGGATGAGTCTGCAGATGTTTCAATGAAGGACCCGATATTCCAGTCCTGAACTCCAGGGGTAGAAGACGGCTATGCATGGATTTTTTTAAACATGTGATTGTTGCAAATCAGCTACCACATGGGCTTGACAGAGCTAGGCCTTTATCCAGTGACGAGTTAACCAGGATGACTGGAGATCTGCTCTGCTGCACGGACCTAGTGCACACATATCGCAGTGTGGGTGGCCTGTGCTGTCCCTAGGCCCTCTGGGCTCTGTACCCTAGTTTGCCATGCCTCCAGCACGATCTCTTGCTGACCTCTGCCATTAAACATTTACTGCACCTCTACCATAATTTGTCGCCGCTCCTCTGCAACTATCACTTGCCAAATCTTAGCCACGATCTCTCAACACTCCTCCGCCCCGATCATTTGCTGCATTTCTGCCTCGATCTCTTGCCACTTCTCCACCTCAAACATTTGCCGCACCTCCGTCATGACCTTCCTGCTCCTCTGTGGGAAAGAGTGGCAACTGATATTGTAGCTAAAAAGATGAGTTGAGGTGGGTTTTATTTTACTAATGAAATCGGCAAAAGCTTAAATTTTAAAAAGAGCAAGACATGACAAAAAGAGGGTATGCCACAAGGGCAGAATCAGAGGCGGTGCATGACTGGAGGAAGCTGCAGAAATGGGAGGGGGCAGGGGGTGAGAAAGAGGAGAAACAACCTTGAAAGAATTTTAAAACATGATTTTAAATTCACTGTTGGGAGACAGTGCCAATGTTGGAGTGAAGTGGATGGGGTGGTGGGGGAGAGAATGAGGCAGTATACAAGGATGACTTTGGGGTACCACGTTGCAATGAAGTAAAAGGGTTTCAATAACAGTGGGGATAAGGCAGAGGTGGATTAAGCGGCTGGGTTTCTTCTTGGGTTCCAAGAGTTCCCATGGCCGGAGGCAGCATCTCTAGCCACATCCATTGCTAGATTCCTCAGAGCATTCTTTCAACCAGTTTCTGAAAGTGCTTCCATATATGTATGTATGGAATTAAAAAAATGAACCATGGTTATTCATTGCACTTCAAAAATATATTCAATACTTTAGATATGTTGATTATATTTGTTCTGTACAAGAGCTTAACAAGTGAAAGATTAAAGCTAGCAGCTAAAGCCAGATGAACAAAATGCCTCGTGTGTTCTTCCCTTATGCCAGTTATTTCTGCTGTACCTTCAAACATGTGAAAGCCAGATGGTTTCATGGTGCATCATATTGTGCAATGAATTGATGAGTGTGCGTTACAGCCATGGATCCATTAAGTTTCTGACTTTTGCTTGCCCATCAACATGTGTGCCAAGCAGGTCCTTGGGTGGAGGGGGGGGTGGTGATCCTCTGGCCCATAACATGGCACTGTTTTAATTTCCTACCCAAACTGTTAAATATAAGCAAATTTAGCACACTGTACAGAGCACCCATATCTGCCTGCCAGCTTTTGAAGACTTGGCCTTGCATGCCTTTACAAGCAAGGCATTAAAAGTGCAAATTAAGAGTTCAGGCTGGTAATTGTTTTGAATTTCCCATAATCCATTTTTGTATGAGTAACAAATCATGGAAGGGTACAATACCCTAAGCCAGTATCTTACCCAGCAGATATTCAAGTGCAACATTGGCCAATGAGTTAACACAATGGCTACTAGTCAAGCCAAACCCACACCTTACCCAGGGTCTACATCCAGGTGCTGGATAGTAATCAAAAGTAGAAAGCCTGCTGAATGTGTATTCAGAATTGCACTTCCTCACCTTACCCCACAAAAAGGTTATACATGATGCCTCTCAACTGGAGGACAGTTGATGTGATAGTTTTAGCAGCCTACGTAAAGTGTTCACTACCCTGATCACTAGCCAGCTGCAATACACGTGGACATGGGATGAGGACAGGATCAGGCTCAAACGATGAAAGCCCTTACATAAGCTCAATAGTTTGTTGATATTGCCATGAGTAAATGAGCACTTGGGACAAGTAATGCAGGGCATACACCAAGAAGTGGATGAAATAAAATTGGTATGGGAATTATTTTTTTAACAAACACACATTTGGAGCAGAATTTCTGTACAGACACAGGTATTAGGGGAACGATTTGTTTGTCATTTTCATACATAATGAACAATTTTAGCTTTTCACTTTAAATACTTATCCTGCTCGTTTAAATTACAATTGGTATATAATAGTGACAGGTGGCATCTGCAGTGATGAAATAAATCTTTGTGCCAACAATTTAATTTTTTTTTTTAATCAGTTTACAGAGAAACATTTCCAAGCAAGTCTTCTCTCTAGCAATATGGAACAGCTTTATACAAAGTTTTGCAATTACAAGTTTTATAGTTAATGGGGACAACTTCACCATATTCAAGAACAAGCTACAATAGTCATTCATTAAAATACTTCCCTGTAAAATTTCTTTGCCACTCTTCTTGAATCTCCCCTACGGCACATATTCTTGGAGGCAAGAGGCTGGAAAGTGACCAAATCCTCTGCTAATGCCAAGAACTTGGCGGAAACATCCAAGGAGCACGTGCCTTCCAACATTTCTTTGATGCATGTGGGGGAAAACAAACACCAAACGGTCTGCTGACAACACAAAACTATATACTCCCATTTTCAATGGCACAATGCACTGCTGCCACGTTTTTTTTTTATACATACACAATGTTGTTCACATGGAACTGTATAAAATATTAAATATATCACACACAGAACCAAACTAGCATACAAAATAACACTACCACAGGGAATGAAACTATAGAAACTGCCGAGTCACAGCATTTATAGATACAATTGGCTCTGAAATGACCCTTTGTGATAAAATATCACACATTAACACGGAGCATCATTTAATTACGATAGGTATTACATACATTGGATACAATTTATTGCAAGAACATGTGAAATACCACATTTGATGTGCCAAAAATAATTTCCTGCTTTGCAGGCAGTGCCAGGACCTAAATTAAATGGGTGCTGCTGCACATTAGAACTTACACGATATGCCTTATAATTCCTTAGCATCAATGATATAAAAAACGAGTATCCCACAAGAGATTCCTGATCTATGCAGGGGTTATAGTCATGATGTGCATAATTAGCTGCCACTTGGGCAATCGTGTGATCCAAATACATAACAGTGGATGCTGCAGTGTGCAAGCTCCAGAAAGGCATCATTTTACTGTGCTGAAGCTTAAACTTTACATTGCGAGTCAGAATATTCTCTGGGGTCAAGTCAGGGAGATATTTTCTAAATATCCTTGTAGATTCTACACCTCCCTCAGCTGCCTAGACCAACAAGAATTCCAACACTATTGGTACATTATTCTTGAACCTAGAGTATTTGCATAGTACTTGATTGCTTGTTGGTCAAGGCTGTGGCTCAGCTAAAGACCTACAATTTTCCTAAAGCCATTTGCACATTACTAGTCTTTGGGTAGGGGGGATAGGGAAGAGAAGGCTGATATTTTTTAAAACCGTAAGAAGTTATTGTTTATAAACTACCGAATCAAGTATAGTTCAAAAACAATGTTTTTTTAAATCAAAGAAATACAAAACACTAAAACAGTTAATTTCTCGACAATACAATGTCAGAACACCCATCCATGAATAGGTGAGGTTAAAAAGAAACGTGCCAATATTGGAACCTGAAATAAAAAGTGAACGCAGGAAAAGCAGAGCGGCTTGAGCAGCATTTGATAGAGAAAGGCAGGTTAGCATTTCAGGTGTCATTATCCCATATATGAACTACTTTTATAAATTGGATTAAAAAAAATCTGCAGTCTTCACAAATGGCAATTATTGGTTCCCTTTAATTTACATTCTGTTCACAATGTTTATTTTCTGACTGGACAGAAATTCTGTATTTACAAGGCTGCAGGTTTAAAAAAACTCAGGAAACATCATAAACAAGTGTTAAAAGTTCAAACAGTGTGTCCACATGATCTCATGCTGGCCACAAGATAGTGCTGCAGCCCATAACTCACTCACGTAAAACAGAGTTCACTTCACAACAAATAGCAGGTACTTAAAAAATCTAATTCTTTACTGGAAGTTTCCGTCAGGACCAATGTTCCTCCTACGGTGCACGGCCGCACATCAATCAGGAGCTCCCGCGCTGGCCGCTCACAGGCTTTTGGCATCGGAAGATAACGCACATGTGCAGCCACAGCAAATTTAAAGGGACTGCACACGGAAAATAAATTAGAGGGAACATTGATCAGGACCATTAAATGGTCAAAATTGAGGTACGCACTTGAAACTGATGAGTTGCAAAATTGATTGTGTATTTTGAAAACGATAGGACTGGTTTAGGTACAGTATTTATGTTTATGAGGGGTGGGGAGAAATGTTGCATCTTTCGGATAGTCACTAGAGGTAAAATTGTATTTGTAAATAACTTCCCTGACAACTCTCTTTAAAAAAAAAAATGGTAATTTACCATTCTCCACACAAAAAAAATCCCAAACTCCTCTCTGATCAATCATGAAGCTGAGATTCTCCAGCCCATTAACATTTCCATGAAATGGTCAGCATCATTGGTCAACTTGCTAAGAGGTTTAACTAAGCAGGAACAGGGTGTTTTTTTCTTCCCTGGCTCTCTTCACCGCCCCCTTCCCCCTTTACTCCTGGAAGAGCTGAATAAGAATGACATTTTATATTTGGGATTCTGATCCTGACTACAGCTACAGAACCGCAACACAATAAGCTATCAGGTCATTCAAAATTTTAATGGAAGAGTAAAACCTAGAAGGGAGGGGCATTCTGTAAAAGGAGAAAAGTGGAAATTTATTCTGTTTTAAACACCACCAAAAAAAGATTCCACCTTCCCAGGGACCACAGTTGTTTCGACTATTTAACACGATGAATCAAGAGATTCTCAGCTTTTGCATAGTAAATACATCCCTGGCTGCTGCAGAAATGTATCTCTGGCACATCAAAAGACCCAAAGCAGACCCAATCTACATGTCTCACTACAACATATGTTCTACAGATTTTTAAAAATATATTATAGAACAATTTTATACTTCAAAATGCTGATTGGGGGGGGGAAACAAAGAAAGATTCTAAAATCTACAAGTGAGTTGAGTTTAAAGTGTGATCTCAGAACTTGGCAAAATTCAGCTACCTTGTCAGATTCATGAAAGAAAATGCAATAAACTGGAATCATCCCATTGTATTTACATAAAGTATATCCCGACAACATCTTGAAGAAGACTTTGTTCTGAATTGAAGCCAGGTTTTAAACTGTACACAAATATACAATATAGTAACAGGGATCTATTTCTGGTCAAGACTCAAGCAAGATGAAGAAAGTGTCTTGATTACCACAGTAGATCAATTAGCTCAAGTCTCTTAACCAGAAGCAAAATACCATGGATGCTGGAAATCTGAAATAAGCACAGAAATTGCTGTAAAACTCTGTGCTGAGAGAAACAGAGTTTCAGGTTGATAGTTTTGATGAAAGGTCACCCGACCTAAAACGTTAACTCTGTTTCTGTCTCCACAGATGCTGCTCGACCCCGTTGTGTGTTTTACAGCATTTTCAGTTTTTAATTCAATTCTTTTGGTAGGCCATCCACCTGATCCAATCAAGATGATTCTGTTCTTCAGAAGACTGTTGACATCCATTACAATGAAACACTGAAATGTGTCTTTCGTTTTTATAACCCGAGTAACTAGCATAATTTTTGGCTGAGATATGTAATGAGATCACAACCACACTAGCACCCATCCCCAACACCTCCCGATTAGCTCTGCGTTCAGGCTCTTGGGACATCTCGCAAAGACCCACTGGAAAGGAATCCAAGCGTATCCAGATAACAGTTTCAGTAACAATTTTAAATGGAGTTGGCACATGCCCAAGAGAAAAAAGAATGATCATGATGTAGGGACGATGAGTTCAAAAGCTGAAGACCGTATGATGAGGAAAGTGGGAAACAAAAAAAGTATTTTCCTTTTACTTCCTCTACGAGAATTTCCACAGGAAGTATCTGTAAACCATCATCGCCGTGACTGATGATGTCCAAGCAAAAAAGATTTGACTCATCAGTCTGTAATCAAGTTCAAACCAATCTCGCCATAGGAAGCGACCTCACAAAAACCTGGACCCCCAACTTTCTGCATTCAGTCAGTCACTGATTTCTTCAGTATATTAAAAACAACCCCGATTCTTTTTCCTTCAGTCATCAATCGTAGGTAACCAAAATGCCTGTTGAAGAAATTAGAATATAGTTACTGGGGACTTCCAAGTGACTAAAACACTATCATATACCAGGGTTAACAAAAGCCCACTGGCCTATGGTCTAATTCTGTACCGAACAAGGCTACTGGCAGCTTCTATATCAGAGGCTTTCAAACTTTGTCTGTGGGTCCCCAGCAAATATTGACATAAAAATGCTCATAAGAAATTGTGGCAAACTAATTCATTCCAACAACCAGCTGTACATACTTACCATGTTAGAACATGCGCTGGCAAATGTCATAAACTTGGGATTAAACTGAAGGCAGGAGACAGGACCTGTGTGTTTCCCATCTAAAACAGCCACCTTTAACCCACTCTCTGCATTCCACACATGAACCTTACCATCCTCTGATCCTGCAAGCAAAAAACACACATCATTCTTGCACAATCTGTTTTTACTAATTTCACAGTGAAAGGAGAGGGGAAAAAAACATTACATTTCTTTATTTAAATTCCCCAAATGTTATGTTTAATAAAGAAGGACTTGGAGAAGAATGGGGTTCTATTAGATATGCAACAAAGTGAGAGATAATTTGAGTGAGGTATGGCAAACTCCGTCTCAATTGTGCCATTATACAATAGAACGGAGTGGAGGATGAGAGGGGAACTTGAAAGAGCTAATTACCCTCAATTACCTCCAAGAAACCGGTCAGAAAGCAGCACACATGGTGACCCAAGGAGTGGCCGCTTCCTCCTTTGTGAAAAGAGAAAATTGATTTTGATTTGGCCCTTTCATCCCTCCTTTAGTGACAGAGAAGAAAAGCAATTCAACTCCATTTTAGTGGAGCACTCTAGACAGGGAACTTCATTTTTGCAAGTATAATTAGGAATAAAACCATTTTTATTTTAAGAAAATAAGGCCAACGGCATTGCACCGGAGCCCCAAAGTACTGCGTTGCCAGCAGATGGGAAGCATGCTGACACCCACAGTCTTTACCAGAGCGTTACCCAACTTGAATTATAGACGATACATATGGAGGTCTTATGAGTTTAAATTATTTAAACCAGGGTTTCAAAATATCACTGGTCCAAGGTCCATGACTTAGTCACTCGAGTCAAAACATTGGAAATGTTTCCCAAGTCCATCAATGTAATTTGGTTATGGTGAAGTGTGCGATTCTTGCCACTAGATGACAATCTAATATTTTCTTCACCCCCAGCGTTCTCGAAACCTCTTTTTACGACTCAATCTGGTGTACAGTTCCACAAGCATTACCTGGCCTCTTGTACCTTGCCCAAGTGGTGATTTTTACTTATGCGAGCTAGGACACAGTGAGTGCAGGCTGTTCAGATATTTTGGGAAAGGGGAGTGGGCCGTTGCAGTCCACAAGATTGATACTTCATAACATTTGCAAGCACATTTGCAGCAGTGATTATTAGATAGCGATCAGAAGCAGGAATCCAGCACCTGCTGCAGCACAAATGTTCCATCTGGCCAATATTTGAGTTGCGCTTTAGGAACATAAGAATCGAGGTAGGTCATTAAGCCCGCTGAGCCTGTTCCACCATTCTTCCTGATTTGGCTCCTGAATGGCCTAGCTCTAATTTTAAGATTGCGCCACCTTGTGTTGGATTCGCACATCAGGGGACACAGTTGCTTTGTATCTACCTATCGAATCCACTTAGCATTTTAAATTCCTCAATTAGATCACCCTTCAACCATCTAAACTCTCAAGGGAACCCAAATCAAGTTTATGCAACCCTTGTAACTTCCTGTGCCTCCTAACATAGTGTCATCTGCAAATTTGAATATAGAACACACTATTCTTTCATCTGAGTCACTGATATATAGGCCACAGGCTGGGTATTCTGTGGCAAGTGTCTCATCTCCTGACTCCCCAAAGCCTTTCCACCATCTACAAGGCACAAGTCAGGAGTGTGATGGAACACTCTCCACTTGCCTGGATGACTGCAGCTCCAACAACACTCAAAAAGCTCAACACCATTCAGGACAAAGTAGCCTGCTTGATTAGCACCCCATCCACCACCTTAAACATTCACTCCCTCCACCACCAGCGTACCATAGCTGCAATGTTTGTCATCGACAAGATGCATTGCAGCAACTCACCAAGGCTTCTTTGACAGCACCTCCCAAACCCGTGACCTCTATCAGCTAGAAGGACAAGGGCATCAGGCGCAAGGGAACACCATCACCTCCAAGTCACACACAATCCTGACTTAGAAATATATCACGTTCCTTCATTATCGCTGGGTCAAAATCCTGGAACTCCTTCCCTAACTTCTCTTAGGCGGATCTCTCGAGGATGACTTGCTTCCACACCAAATAGTGATGCGTTCACAGGTGTTTCAATGAAGGACCCGACATTCCAGATCCCGAACTACATATTGAAGGGTGAAAGATGCCTGTGCGTGGATTTTTTTTTTTTATAAACGTGTGGTGGCCATTGCACACCAGCCACCACATGGGCTTGACAGAGCTAGGTCTTGTTCCAGTGGCAAGGATTAACCAAGACAACTGGAGATCAACTCTGCTGCACGGATCTAGCACGCACACACAGAGTGTGGGCTGGCTCGTGCTGCCCCGGGGCCCCGATCATGCCACTCTACAATCTCTCGCCGCTGCTTCGCCCCGACCTCACCGCTTCACTGCTGCTTGCTACCTCTCCTGTTGTACCTGCCCACGCTCCAATAAGTGAGCTTGATTTTAGTGACATCCAATCCAGTAGCCCATCTCCAAGTTGTCGCCCTCCTGCACCAGCTCGCGCTGCTCCCTGAAATGGCCTCCACACTGCTCCCGGGCCACTGCACCTCCGCTCCTTTTATGGTCCGACCTGCGGCTGGTGATTTCTCGCAGGTCGGGGCCTCCACCCTCCCTAACAGTACCTTTACCACAAGGACTGCAGTAGTTCAAGATAGTTCACCGCCACCTTCTCAAGTAAATTAATGGTGGGAAATAAATGTTGGCCTTGGTCGCAATGCCCACATCCTAGTCTAATTTTTTTATATATATGGTGAAAAGCTGAGGCGCTAGTACAGATTCCCGTGAGTCACCACTCGTCACATCTCAATCAGAGTACAATTGTTTATCCATACTCTCTGCCTCTGCCACAAGGTTGGATTGCCCATTCAGTAAAACACCCGTAGGTTGCTGTTGTCTATAAAATAACCCAGCAAGAATTATTGCTGAATGGATCCATAAGGGGATCCACTTCCTTTTGACTAAAATTGGTTAACCCTACTCCAGTGAAAGTCAATGGAGACACACACACACACACACAATATAATTTACCAATTTTGTAAGAAGTTAAAAACCGTTTAAAAAAAATAACTAATTTAATCAAAATATCAACGCCCAAACAAAAACACGGATACTTTACCCTGGTAAATACACAATCAAACTGCTCGAACTAGCATTCTTAGACTTACCTATCATCACAAACTGAGAATCTGGCGTGAATGATGCCTCCAAACTAATACCTTTATTGTTGTTGTATCCCTAAAACATCAAAAGACATAATTCAGCATAAATCTGTCCACTGAGAAATTATTTACTTAAAAAAAAATTACAATCCTCTTCAGAGCAGCATACTGTGTTAGGCTAAACTGAGCTGCGCCATTTAATAGAAGACACTTATTTCCCACTTTTTGCAACTGCAATCTTGCCAAATAGAGGCAGTAATCAAAGTGAATGAGCCACTATGCTGTTTTCACATATCCATATTCCTTATGTCATTGGAATTCTTGTTGTGCTCCAGAAGGTAAAAGAACAACCCGGGTAACTACAGATCAGTTAGGCTAATTGTAGTTGTGGGAATGCTGTCCTCTTAAAATGCATAATTCAAGATAAAATTGGTGAGCATTTAGAAATGCATGGATAATCAAGGGCAGCCAAAGATTGGTTCTATATATGGTGTTTGGCACAAAAGTAAGTAGATTTTTTTAGTAGAAGTTTGATCAATTGCCTTACAGGTTACATAAAGTCCGGTTTATGTAATAAAAGGAAATGTAGTAGCATCAACAGATGGGAAACAAAGGGTTACTTTTAGTGGGAGTCACTCGAATTGGAGACGAGTTGAAAGTGGTGCAACAGAGGGGTCAGTGCGGAGTCCACTTTTGCTTTCTGATGATTTGGAGAACACGATTTTGAAATTCACTGATGACAAAAGTAGGGAAGCAAGGAGGAAATACTTGGGAGGACAGACAGGGTAGTGGAATGGGCAGAAATGTGGTAGATGCCATTTAACATGGAAAAATGTGAGGTAACAGATTTTGGGAAAAACCAGGAATACGAGTATACACTTGAGGGAAAAATGCTGCTGGTGTGGATGAGCAGAAACTAAGAGTTCAAGTACATAATTCCCTGAAAGTGCGAGTGCAGCTGTGAAAAAGGCCATTAATACTTGAGGTTTTATAAAATGGGTATAGGAGCCAAGATGCCCTCAGAAATTTGTACAAGACAACAGTAAGGCCTGAGTGGATTGCTGTGCAGTCTTGGTTGCCCCACTGTTAAGAATGCAATGTAGATTTGTCAGGGTGATGCCTGGGGTGGAAAGGATTTGAGATACTAGGACTGGGTTTATTGGAGTAAAGGAGCCCCAGGAGGAGATTTAATAGAATGTTTTAAAATTATGAAGAATGTTGATAGGGTGGAAAAGGGAAAAACTATTTCCTCTGTTTGGAGAATCAGTGACAAGTGGTCATCAGTAGGAGAAATGTCTTTATGCCAGACTGTTGGAGCAAGGAATGCTTTGTCACAGGGTTGAGGCAGATACCTTTGCATCTTTTAAGGGAACACGGATAAATATTTCAAGCAGAGGAAGATATGGTGCAATGGGGACAGAACAAAGTAGTGGGATTGCTGTAGCAAACTGGTGTCACAGCCACAATGGGCCTCCCTCTGTGCTGCAAACTTCTTTGGTTCTGAAAGCCTGTTGTTGCCCATTTCATATTGTGCTGAATGTCTTTTTAAAAATAAATAAATACAACCTTAACCAAGGCAAGAGTGAGCTTCACCACCTGCTCACTTTTCGCCTCCTCCTCCTTTAGTGCTTTATTTCTCACCTTCATAACAAGAATTCCACCTACCCCAAATGTTTGCAGTACTGCTCCTTTGAACGCATCGATGAGCCGGACCATGCCGCCGTTGGTAGACACCAGCATAAGTTTTCCATCATTGCTGAATTTCAACCCGGTCCACTCACAGGTCCGCTCATACTGCATCTTAAATGTGGCAAAAGGACCCTAACAAAACAAGTTGGAAAAATCTTTTCACTTACTATTTTAATCTTATGGGTTACTGGATAAGAAACTTCATAACTTATTTAATCTTACTTCTAACTCATAGATTCAACACTCCCCTCTCCCTGTCAGCTCAAGTAAGGGCCACTTACCTCCAGGCTCTGCCCAAGTTGTTCGGCCACTGACAAATGCATATTAGTGATTCAGACTAACAACTCAATCTACCTATGGAGCAGCAAGTTGCAATAATAGCTCTTCAACATCCTCTCCCATTCCATATAACATGGACGCCGCCAAGAAATAATTGGTGGAAGCCCACAACTGCCGCTATACCAACCTAGCGCACGAACATTTTGCTGACAATTAACTTTCTCTGGTGCAATAATATAATATAGCCCATTTGAATGAAAGGATGTCACCTTTTGTGGGAGGTGCAGGGAGGTAGGTAGCTTCCACAGCAATGACACACGGGAACACAAAAAATTTACCTCAGAATTTTTTAATCAGGCAGGACTCCAGTAAAATTTCCCATGCAAACAGTCATCATGTTATCTGGGAGAAGTTGAGTGGAAGCTAGCTGGATCCTCCAAGAAGGGAAAATTGGGATGTATGTCTACTGCCAACTGAGTGGAGAGCAACAAGAGCCTGAATGTAGATCAGTTGTGCAAACACTCAACCCAAGACATAAAAACATTATGTTCCTTCAAAGCAGTCTTCTGCCATACACCTCTCACAGACATCAGTGCAAGTATGATAGACGGCGTTACGCAACAGTGATCCTGCCCATCACCTTCTCCCTCCACACAATTCACAAACCATTTCCCAGCCAAGTCGTTCATAAGCGACTTGCTTCCACACCACTGCCAAGTAGGTCACAAGAACCAACATAAGAGTGGATTGAGGCAACTTGCATCCCCCAACTGTGAGAAGTAACATACAATGCATTATCTACCAGTGCAGTTAAACTGGTCACATATACCAAGAACTGGAATTTGAACTCAACACTCTTGAAAGGTGCCGCACCACAGGAATTGCTGGAATGCAACACAAAGTTAACTGCTAAAATTTAGAGATTTTACCTTGTCGAACGATCGTAGATCATAAAGCTTAATTATCTCTGAATTCACGCCAGCTGCAAATATAAGTCCCTCAGGATCAAAAGAACACGTTGGCCTCCCCTGAAGATGCATTAAGCCCTGGGCAAATGATAAAAGCAGTAAATGAGTATCAGCAGGTAACAAGATTAAAGAGTGGAAAATTATGATTGATTGTCACGCTCCCACTCTCCCGCTCTCCAATTAAAGTACTATTTTGTCATCTTCCCCTTTCTGTTGTCTCTATGCCAAGCAAGTAGTGATCGGTTGCCAGGCCTCTGCTCTAAAACCAGCCATTGGGTGGATGCAAAAGATTGAGGCAATTCTTCCTTTAATTCTTGCTACAGTTGGAAAAGCATCTGTCCTCTGCTTGCTACCTCCCCACTGCAGTACTGCTGAGCGTACCAATTGTGTGTGGCAGAACTGCGAGAGTATACATTCACAATCACACTATTTACCACAAGTTACATAAAATAAATTAATTTTCTTTTACAGGCGAAACATTTTCAAAGCCAGGTTTTTATTTGATTATAAAGTCTCAAACTATGCCCAAAATATACACATTAAAAATAAATTTTTGCGCTTAAAAATATATATATTTGCAGAGGGGAAAGAAAAAGGAGCAATTCATGTCCCCAGATCCTTCACCCAGCGTATAGAATCATAGAATAGAAATTTACAACACGGAAGGAGGCCATTTCGGCCCATCGTGTCCTTGCCGGCCGACCAAGAGCCATCCAGCCTAATCCCACTTCCCAACTCTTGGTCCGTAGCCCTGTAGGTAATGGCACTTTATGGGTACATCCAAGTATCTTTTCAATGAGGCGAGGGTTCCTGCCTATACCACCCTCTGGGTGAAGACATTTTCCCTCATATCTCCTCTAAACCTCCCCCAATTACTTTAAATCAATGCCCCCTGGTTGTTGACACCTCTGTCCTTCCTATCCACTCTATCCAGGCTCCTCATAATGTTATACACCTCAATCAGGTCTCCCTTTAGCCTCCTTTGTTCCAAAGAAAACAGACCCAGTACCTCCAATCTTTCCTCAGCCAAAATTCCCCAGTCCAGGCAACATTCTTGTAAATCTCCTCTGCAATCACATCTTTCCTGTAATGTGGTGACCAGAACTGCACACAGTACTCTGTAGCTGTGGCCTAACGAGTGTTTTATACAGTTCAAGCATAATCTCCTTGCTCTTATACTCCATGCCTCGACTAATAAAGGCAAGTATTCCATATGCCTTCTTAACCACCTTATCTACCTGGCCTGCTACCTTCAGGAATCTGTGGACCTGCACTCCAAGGTTCCTTTGTCCCTCTACACATTTCAGTGTCGCACCATTTAATGTGTATTCTCTTGCCTTGTTAGACCTCCCCAAATGTATTACCTTCCATTTGCCACTGTTCTGCCCACCTGACTAGTACATTGATATCTTCCTGCAGTCTGCAGCTTTCTTCTTCATCATCAACCACACAGCCTATTTTAGTGTCATCTGCAAACTTTTTAATCATATCCCCAACATTTACGTCCAAGTCATTGATATATACCACAAAAAGCAAGGGACCCAGCACTGAGCCCTGCGGAATCCCATTGGATACAGCCTTCCAGTCACAAAAACACCCATCAACCATTACTCTTTGCTTCCTGCCTCCGAGCCAATTTTGGATTCAACTTGCCACTTTGCCATAGGCAAAAGACAATGAATAAGATTAAAAATAACAGTGAAGTTAGCATTAGGTGAGAATAACGTTTTACCCCCATTGCGTGCAAAGGGCTGCAAGTCAGGATTCCCATTCACTCATTCCTTCCCATAATCATTTTCACAACAAAGCCAAAGGGCAAATCATCAGTGTTATGACTGACTCAATAGGACACTATAGCATGTGAACTTTTCAAACCATCAGCGTATCTTCTATTGGCATTGCTCTCATTCGGAGATTTGTTTTACAATGTTAGAAGCATTATAGCATGTAAAATCCACGGCATTATGCAGTAAAAGTGGGTGTGCTCAAGTCTTTACAGTCTTATCCTACCAGCTGTAAAGATAGTGCCCTGAGAAAACATGCCTGCTGTTATGGTAGAGCTGTGCAGGACTTGAACTGTTTGTTTAAGATCACAGGGACTAAAAATCTGCTGAAACTCATACGGTCAAGGGGATGTGCCTTAACATGCATTCAAACTGTAGGTACCCACACGAAGAGACCACATACTGTGGCGCTGATTGCTGGGTCCCAGGAGATTACGTGACTGCTGGTAATTTAGGCATCATGACTGAGAGCAGGCTTAAATGGACCAGATTGCCTTTTTCGGCCTGTCATTTTTGTATTCAAAGCATTTAAAGTATCTGGGGTGCCAAGATGTGTTGGCTTTAAAAAAGGTTTTGTTGCATTAAAACAGTTTCTCTTTTATGTTTAATACCAGAAACTGTAATTATACTAAAACAACATCCAAATAGTTGCTTTGATCTCGCAATGCAGGTGTTTTGATTGAAGATGACAGAAACATTGCTCCAGTGTGATGTAGTGTTTTAACTGAAGATAGTTGGAGTTCTGGTTGAACAAAACTTGTCAGGATTTTCTTCCCGTTGTGACAATCCCAATTTACAAAATGGAGGTTTAAGGAGAGGGTGATTGTAGAAATCATACTCAATGTTGAGTACTTTACCCACAGAGGTCTCATATTTACCAAACCTTTTATTTTTTTATTTGAGGGTTTTTCTGCTATGCCTGGAACACATTAACTAATTTCTGCGTTATAAGAGGGCACATCATTCCAATAGTGTAATAAATGCAGTTTATCCACTAATCTTATATTGCTGTTGTTGTATGATCTGTTTCCATCCTTTACTGGGATGGGGGTTAAATTCTAATCAGCAGTTTATAAATAAACTTGGAACACAGAAAATCTGAAGTAAAAGCAGAAACTGCTAAAAAGGCACACAAGAAACAGTCAACACATAATGCGGGATCCTTCACCAGAAAACTTTCACCTGAAAGATTAGCCCTTTTTCTTTCAGGTGCTGTCACTGACCAGTTGTACATTTTGTTTGACGCACATCCACTTGCCTAAAGTCATGAGAGCAAGTGCTTTGAGGACACTGCGGAGGAATCCTTAAATCACATTATCTAAATAATTTAAATGAACACTGGTAAAATTGAATGGAGAAAGTGACAGTACTTGGCCAGTCTCCCAGTGTTTCTTTTAATTAACTTGTTTAAGGGCATTTTCAAATTAGCAAACAAAAGTCTTTGTAGATACATGAAAATTAACTCATAAAAGGGGGAGTATTAAGAAATTCGCAGTGTTCACAATAGTTCTGATGAAAAAGGCAGAAAATGTAAAAGGGAGCAGGCTATCTTAGATCTGGTCCTGTGCAATGAGACAGGATTAATAAACAATCTCCTTGAAAAGGATCCCCTTGGAATGAGTGATCATAGCATGACTGAATTTCAAATTCAGGTGAAGGGTGAGAAAATTGGATCTCTAACCAGTGTACTAAGCTTAAATAAAGGAGACTATGAAGGTATGAGGGCAAAGTTGGGTAAAGTGGACTGGGAAAATAGATTAAAGTGTAGGACAATTGATGAACAGTGGGGTACATTTAAGGGGATATTTCACAACTCTCAAGAAAAATATAATCCAGTGAGGAGGAACGGGTGTGAGAAAAAATAGCCATCCGTGGCTAACTAAAGAAATAAAAGGACGGTATCTAATTAAAAATAAGGGCATACAAAGTGGCCAAAACTATTGGGAGGACAGAAGACTGGGAAGCTTTTAAAAGCCAGCAAAGAATGACTAAAAAAATGATTAAGAAAGGGAAGATAGACTATGAAAGTAAACTAGCACAAAATATAAAAACAGATAGCAAGAGTTTCTATAGGTACATAAAAAGGAAAAGTGTGGCTAAAGTAAATGTTGGTCCCTTAGAGGATGAGACCGGGGAATTAGTAATGGAGAACATGGAGATGGCAGAAACGCTGAACAAATATTTTGTATCAGTCTTTACGGTAGAGGACACTAAAAATATTCCAACAGTGGATAGTCAAGGGGATACAGGGGAGTGAAGGAACTTAACACAATCACAATCACTAAGGAGGTGATACTCAGTAAGATAATGGGACTAAAGGCAGATAAATCCCCCGGACCTGATGGAGTGCATCCTAGGGTTTTAGAGAAGTAGCAGCAGGGATTGTGGATGCATTGGTTGTTATTTACCAAAATTCCCTGGATTCTGGGGAGGTCCCAGCAGATTGGAAAACTGCAAATGTAACGCCCCTATTTAAAAAAGAAGGCAGACAAAAAGCAGGACACTATAAACCAGTTAGCCTAACATCTGTGGTTGGGAAAATGTTGGGAGTCCATTATTAAAGAAGCAGTAGCAGGACATTTGGATAAGCAAAATTCGGTCAGGCAGATTCAGCATGAATTTATGAAGGGAAAGTCATGTTTAACAAATTTGCTGGACTTCTTTGAGGATGTAACGAACAGGGTGGATAAAGGGGAACCAGTGGATGTGGTGTATTTGGACTTCCAGAAGGCATTTTGACAAGTTTACTGCACAAGATAAAAGTTCACGGTGTTGGGGTAATATATTAGCATGGATAGAGGATAGGCTAACTAACAGAAAACAGAGAGTTGGGATAAATGGTTCATTTTCTGGTTGGCAACCGGTAACTAGTGGGGTGCTGCAGGAATCAGTGCTGGGACCCCAACTATTTACAATCTATATTAACGACTTGGAATAAGGGATTGAGAGCAACGTAGCCAAGTTTGCTGATGATATTAAGATGGGAGGAAAAGCAATGTGTGAGGAGGTCACAAAAAATCTGCAAAAGGACATAGACAGGCTAAGTGAGTGGGCAAAAATTTGGCAGATGGAGTATAATAATGTTGGAAAGTGTGAGGTCATGCACTTTGGCAGAAAAAAAATCAAACAGCAAATTATTATTTAAATGGAGAAAGATTGCAAAGTGCTGCAGTACAGCAGGACCTGGGGGTACTTGTGCATGAAACACAAAAGGATAGTGTGCAGGTACAGCAAGTGATCAGGAAGGCCAATGGTATCTTGGCCTTTATTGCAAAGGGGATGGAGTATAAAAGCAGGGAAGTCTTGTTCCAGCTATACAAGGTATTGGTGAGGCCACACCTGGAATACTGCGTGCAGTTTTAGTTTCCATATTTACGAACGGATATACTTGCTTTGGAGGCAGTTCAGAGAAGATTCACTAGGTTGATTCCGGGGATGGGGGATGACTTATGGAGGTTGAGTAGGTTGGGCCTCTACTCATTGGAATTCAGAAGAATGAGAGGTAATCTTATCGAAACGTATAAGGTTATGAGGGGGATTGACAGGGTGGATACGGAGAGGATGTTTCCACTGATGGGGGAGACTAGAACTCGAGGGCATGACCTTAGAATAAGGGGCTGCCCATTTAAGATTGAGATGAGGAGAAATTTATTCTCTGAGGGTTGCAAATCTGTGGAATTTGCTGCCTCAGAGAGCTGTGGAAGCTGGGACATTGAATAAATTCAAGACAGAAAGAGACAGTTTCTTAAACGATAAGGGGTTATGGGGGGGGGAGCGGGCGGGGAAGTGGAGCTGAGTCCATGATCAGATCAGCAATGATCTTATTGAATGGTGGAGCAGGCTCGAGGGGCCGTATGGCCTACTCCTGTTCCTATTTCTTATGTTAAAACAAATTTGCATTTATATAGGGCCTTTCATAACCTCGGTACACCCCAAAGCACTTTACAGCTAATGAAGTACTTTTTGAAGTGTAGTCAATAAATATAATGCTCTTGTGGCAGTAATGTCCAAACTGTGGCTTGTGAATCACACTAAGCTTCTGAACCCAGACAAGCTGGCCGTCAAAATAATTGAGTAACTTCAGGATTTTTTTAACTTAACACTACAGAAACTAAACAGCGCTGATTGCATACATACAGACACGTGTGCTGGGCAACTTTCAAAAGGCTGGCACAAAACTATTTTTCTTTATAGAAGTGACCTTCCATTCATGAATAACTGTGTTGCCATTAAGAGTTTTTAAATGCACGGAATCTGCAAACCAGGTAACATTTATACACTTGCAATGCCAAGAGGTTAAAAGAAACGTGAATCTTTTATGCTGTTCAAAAAAAAAATTACATTTAATTTTTTTTAACTGGTGTTAATCAACATTAGAAAGAACAGACTTTCATTTATAAATCTTCTTCCACCTCCTTGGTAAATCCCAAAGATTTTCAAAGCCAATTAATTACTTTTAAAGTGCAGTAGTGCTGTTTTACAGGCAAATGAAGCAGCCAATTCGGTCCCACAAAAGTGAATGAGTTAAGTAACCAAGTCATTTTTATTTGGTGATGTTGGTCGAGCGATGAATATTGGCCAAGACAATGAGAACTCCATGCTCTTCTTCATATAGTGCCATGGAATCTTTTGCATCTACTTGGACAGGCAGATGGGACCGGTTTGAAGGCATCTGCCTGAAAAACGGTACTGCATTGAAATGTCAGTTTAGATTACGTACTCAAATCCTGCAGTAAGGCTTGAACCAATTACCTGCGGACTTAGAGACAAGAGTCTACCACTGATCCAAGCTGACACTATTGATTCACAGTTACCATTTTTTCCCTAAAACGGACAGCTGTTGCTAGAGTTATTTAGATGGGAGATGAGCAGAACATACCTGGCAGTTGGGTGATCGGAGATCCCACAGTCTGATGGTTTTATCCAAGGAACTGGACATGAAGGTGTCATCCACAGGAGACATACATAATGCTACAACTCTGAAGCATGTAAAAAAAAAACAAGCATAACATTAGGAGTTGCAGGACAATTTTCCACATCTCAATACTGTGCAATGTAACAGAGTCTGCTTAACTGCAAAATACATCTTCAAGTATTGGCTTTCTATGGCCAGTGCTGAAATGTGCAAATACTTCACCATTTTAAGTCATTCTCCAAAAGATGCCGTAATAGTTGACACATGGAGAAAAAAAAAAGCATTACTTTGCTGCAAACTGATAAATGAGTACTATAGCAGATAGCTTTATAATTTAAAAAGCAACAACTTAAAATGTTTTCTCATGCAACACAGAAAAACATGATTTAAGTTTTTGGGAGTTTTACTTATTTTTAAGTTTGAAATAAAAACAGAAAATGCTGGAAATACTTAGCAGGTCAGGCAGCATCTATGGAGCAAGAAACAGAGTTAATGTTTCAGGTCGATCACCTTTCCTCAGAACTGATTCCCATTATTTCCAGCATTTTTGATCCTGAAGATGAGATTTGCGCTCCAGTGTAGTTCAGCAGATATTGGCACAAAACCTCCAACAAATCTAAATGGCCAGCTCCTATATGCACCACCCGACAGTCAGTATCTCCCAAGTTATTCAACCATACACATGAGCCCATCTTTGACTGCACTTGCAGCTGCCTCCTCAAAGCCGTTATTCCTATTTGGGTATCTCAATGCCCAACTGTAAAGCACCATGGCATGTTTTGCTATATTAAAGCTGCTGTATAAAATGCAAGCTGTTGTATGGAAGGGAAGGGGAGCTGTCCCAGCAACTGCCCAGCATTGTCCATACCCTGGCGAGAGAGAAGAAAAATGGCTCATGTATCTTCTCCAGATTGTATTCCAGTAACCACTGACAGAAAATGCTGGGATGCTGGATAATGGATGGACGTTAGGTGAGGATAGGATCCAGCTTGGCAGCAATGGCTCTATGGCCAAACAGTCTGCCAGAACTGAGTGTTCAGACTCACAAATAAAGAATGGGCAAGGCTGTCAACACTTTTGAAAACAAACTTAAAATAACCAGCTACCTTTAAAGGATACACAAAAAAATACATCCTATATATTTAACATGAAACATTAACAGCGTTACAGTATATTCTGTCTTATGGACAGCAGAGATGCAACACTGATCTGTTTTGGAGCACGTTATCATGGTGAGTGAAGGACAGTCAGAGCTCCAAATGGGGATTTAATTTATTTATTACATGATGCACACAGAAATAGCCCAATACATATTTGATTGGATCACTACTGAAGTGTAGCCCACGGGAAAGCCTTTAATTTAAACAGAAAAGACCAATATAAATATTTCACTTACCTCTTGGTATGACCATGGAAGTATCTAATGTACTTGTTGTCATGAAGTGACAAGTACCGGATAGTATCTAAAAAGAAATATAGGATGTATGTAATTGAAAAGGAAAAAAAATTGCTTTATATTCTAGTTTACACATTTTGATCATTTGTTATATTTCAGAAGGAATTTTATTAACTTTTTAAATTCAGAAGGGAGCGCAGCATTTGCAGTCCCTTGCTCCTTTGATGCACTGCATCATGGAATGATAGAACACCGGTTATTCCTGGATTTAACCTTTTATACGTGAGACATCCAGCCAATTTGGGGATTGTGGGGTGAGGCTATGTATGAATTGAGTTGGCCTGCACACATTTTGCTGTGAGTTGCTAAGAAGGTGTGATTCAGTTCCTCTTGCCATTCTTCCTCCATTATCCAGCATCCCAAGTCTCATTCCCAGATCTCCTTATAGCTTCCCGGGGTGTCTTTGGTTGTGATTTTGGAAATGATACAAAAGGTGGAGGCTATGTGCTTGCAGGGTTCGTCATGGAGTGCAAGTATGGTTTTAGGATCATGACTGGTTGCCTTGGAGTTTACAATGTTGTTTGATCCTGGCGGTATTGTTTAATTTAGAAATGGTGGTACAGGTTATACTGGGCTATGTGGAGCTCATTTGCAGGACATAATTTGGCCTTTGTGGAACAATTGGCAATGCCCTTTTCAGGTCACGCTCTGAAACCATTTGAAGCAAAATGCTACTACTGGGCATTCGTCCATTATGGTTGAGGGACCATTATTGCATTTATACAGCAGCAATGTAAAAAAATCCAAAGTGCTTCACACAACAATTACTTTTTGAAGTACAGTGACTGGTTAGGTAGGCAACTGAAAAGGCACACTGCTCCCTGAAGAGCCAGAGTTGCTACTTTGCATCATTTCTGACTCTGCAGCCTTTTCCATGGGTCTAAAAAGAGTAGGGTTTGTGTTTGGGTGGGAGTTGATGGAAAATCTCTGATTTCCATTTGGCAGGGAGGACACACAGAAGTCCACAGTTCCACACAACTGAATCATCCAGGCAGAGGTCTCGGCTTTCAGAAACTGATCTCTCCGTCTTGCAAGACATTTTGAGTTGTAGTAAGAGGCATGTCTTAAGAATCATGAAATGCATCTGCTGACCTCCCAAACTGAGATACTAGATTTGAGGACCCAAGTTATGTTTCACCACCGGGAGTTATAAGGAGGCTAATTGTTGATCCCACTGTTAGTTAAACTTTCTATTGGAAACGGGTTTTTGCAGGAATTAAAGCCCCATCACAAATTGTAAGCTATGAAATGAATCGTAACTTTATAAAAATCTACTAGCTCTGCATGAAGCAACAAGTATTAAAAAACAAATTTTTTGCAACATAACATTTTATTTAGAATTTGAAATAAACAAGTTCCTAGACAAAAAAAAATACTTTGTACAACTTTGTCAAGAGTGGCTTCTTTAATCTTCTGAACATGGTGGGTACAACCAAGAGTAGCTCCAGTTCTCTTTTGGGTGATGTTGATCTCTGGCCCGGGCAAGGCAGTGGCTTGTACAGTTATCTCCATCAACCGGGTGGTGTCACAAACCCTCAAACTGTACAAACAACTACCTCTGCACGGGCACAGGCAGAATAGTGCACGGACATCTGCTGCACTGGCCCATCGCACAGGGGCAAGGACGTGAATGCCATCACAGTACTGCAAATACAAAACACCTGCAACTGGTTTCTCAGCTTGTTTTCAAAAACTAAAGGCAATACTGTCTATGGATTACACCGTTGTTCTGGCTGGGCCTATGAACAAAGCTCAACTTCAAAAGGCAGAGCAAAGTTCTCACAACTTTTTTCGATTTTGATCCAACAATTTAATTTGCATCATCCATCATTTTCATTCTGGAGAAGTGATCCAGGTTCCAAACAAATAAAATTCACTACATAATACACACCCAACATCTAGCTGATTTAAACTCCCATTACCAAGGAAACATGATCATTGGCTGAGATCAGCAATTGTTTGCTGCAGAAAGATTGTTAGCAACCTTGTCAAATCATGATTTCACACTGCTTGTTAACAACTTAAATTATATAGAAATCTTTTAATTCAAGTATCCTGCTTTTGTATGAATTAGCAATGTCAAGAGAGGGAGGACACTAGAAAAGGCCAAGATTTAATTAGCGTTAAGAATTAAAGTTCCATATATTAAAACTGAAAAATTAACTGGAGATATAACAGCAATCCACCAACTACTTCCATCCCAATTCCATAACACACTTTATTGGCCCTCCAAAATAACATGTCAAGAGTGGGCAGGTCTCGGGTTTGTTATGGTTGCCCACAGCAAGCTTCTGACACAGGAACGTACCCAAGTACAAAAGTCCACAATTCTTGATTCGAGGCATGAAATAATTTGAGCGTTGAAAATATAGTGCTTTAAAATAGGAAACCCCAAGAACCATTTTTTTTTTTAAACTGAAGGATTTTGCTCATTGTTCCAAATCCATTTGCATTGAATCAAGCATTGTTAAATTATACATTGGGCAAAATGCAAATAATAATTCCTCTATCAAACATACTATAAGTAGAACCCCTGAAGGTAACTTTTAAGACAGCAAGGTAACATTTGCATCTCTCACACCAGCTCTCTAAACTAAGTTATCAATTTGTGTTGAGCTATAGACAAGATTTGTGCTGTAGGTTTAACATTTATTTAAGAATTTTAAAACAAGCAGAAGGAATACCTTCTCATTAGATTGGAGTGGATTTGAATAATTTATTCTAGACAAATAAACCCGAAAAGCTAGCTACAAACACTCAAATAATCAAAAGGATAATACTGTTTATTTTGACAGGTACAGTGATACCTGTATAAATGGGCACTCCCAAAAAACAGACAGCTGATGCTAGTCCCTTAGGTGTCCATAATTTACAGGTTTCACTATATTTTGTACATGCTCTTCAGATTAACTTTTTATTGCAATTACATTAAATTCCACTTATTCATCTTTCTAATAAAATGTTGTACATTTACAACAGCAATTATTCTATGAGCAGGTCTCTTTATTTGGGATGAACTGTTTTAAGATTAGACAGAAACAATAAATTAGAAATAAAACAGTCATATTACATGGATGTTCAGTGGGCCATGAATACTTTTGCTGGGTATATTATTTAGTTTAAAATTTTCAAGCATTGAACAAGTGTGATACGGTGGAGCATGGCTTCATCATTCATGGGCTGTTATGTCAGTAATGCGCACACGAGGACTTCCACTTAATCGAAAATATCCAGGTACTATGATATTGCAATATTATAAATTGATATACCGTGAACATTTTTTGCTTATTTTATAACAAATGTGACTGATTTGCGGAAGTATTTTCCACTGCAAGTACTTCCCTATAGACCACAATTTCCTTGGAAGAGCTACAGTGCAGAAGAGCATGAGGAAGCGGAATCAACATTATTAAATTCTCAACAACTCAGCTTCAATGAGTGATTGCCCATTTCTCACATGGTTGGGCTCATTAACTCACCCAAAACCAGCAACCAGTGTTTCATGAGAACTCAGTCAAACAAAAGTATGCAAGATACCAAGATAAGGGAAAGCAAAAAGATGTTTAAATTCATTATATTATTTTGCTCATCTTTAAAATGGGTATTGATAACACTTGAAATGTACACAAAGGTGGAAGCAGAGCAGGCGGGCTACACCCTCCAAATATTGATAAGAGTTGCACATGTTCACCTCAGGACTATCCATGTAGCATCTCTAAATTATTTAGGTTCCTGATAATCTTTCTGACTCTATTCTCATAACTTTAGTTTCAGAACTTATAACAAACTTTTGAACAGAAGCTTTTGCAATAAAGTGTGCGATTCTATTCCTAGTCGGTGCTGAGGAAGCTAATCGCAGGCACTGTGACATCCGAGGAAGCACAATTGGCTGCCATACCCTTGAAGTGGGGGGGGGGGGGGAAGGGAGGAGGGGGCTAGGGAGGAGGGAGAAGGGGGAAAAAAAATCAAATCAGCCAGCATTTCCACTCAGCACTACCCAGTCACAATCCTTGCTGGAGGTGTCCATGTGCAGATTCTTTTTTGGGGGGGGGGGGGGGGGGGGCGGCGGAGGAAATAAGAAAACAAATAAATCTGATCAGGACACGGTCAGGCTTAGCTGTGAATACTACCCCTGCACTGCCCTCCCCAGACCATGTCAAATAGCTTGGTAACTTTCATCGTCATGGCTTGCTTGAATAATGCACCCTTGGGTGAGGTCTCAAAGGATTGACCGCACCCTTCAAACTGTATCCAGTTATGAGTCAACACTTTTCAAAGGGAGAAGAAAAAATGCTTTGTGCAAAAATTCATCAATTCCCCTCTCCTTAATTCTTATTGTTTTTGTCATCTACCATATACCCCTCAAATTTGATTCAGTTCAAAATATCTGATAATCCACATTTTAAATTCCCATCTTGTTTCATATATTTATTGGATAAGTTGATTTTTTTTTACTTCAAAAATAACTGAATTATCACGAGATTATACTGACTTACAAATAGAGCAAACAAAACTAGATGTCAAAAGCAAATGCATTGTTTTTTTGCATTGATTAGACAGTGTGTTGACTAAAGCACAAGTTCCATTACAACATGAAACTTACTGAGACAAAAAAAAACTGATAAAAAGTAACCCAAATTAGGTGACAATGAGAACAAAACTATTTAACATGTTTAGGGCTGGTGACATTCCCGAACAATAATAAAAATCACTACAAGACCAAAGTTATTTTAAATATGATTATTGCACTAGAAATTCAATTCACATATTAATTCTGTGAATTGATTTAATGTTTAGATTTTTCTGCTATAAAAAGCTTTATACCGTGACAATTGATCTTACAAGATGCAAAGGATGCCCAGTCCTCAAGAAGGTCAATGCAACAGAAACCAAACAGCCAGAGATTTGTATGACAGCAGCTAACTTACCATCGATTTTGTTAGAGCTGTAAACCACAGTATTTGCTGCGTGTGTGTATCTGATCAGGTCTACCCCATACTTCTTACTGTACAGTGTCCTCTTTGGTCTGACAGATAAGAAAGATTTACATTAACTGATGTGAAGCGCAAGCTTAAAAGCAAATTTCAAAAAAGACCGCTAGCCAAATCCCGAAAATTCACTAAACTCTCCTTTGTCAGGCCTCAACCTGAACAATTAAGGTTGACACAAATCACTGGTCTGTCAACACAATAAAAACTAAAAAAACTAATGGATCCTCCATGGCATTGATCACAATGAATCAGAAGATATGGAATTTTATAATATGGACCCACTAAGATCAGTCAGCAACTGTCCTTCCTGCTCCCAGCAAGCAAGATGCCCCTCCAGTCCATACAACAGGGTTTCCCTTTCCTGCCTCAACAGTGTCTCCTCTTCTAAACAAACAGGTTTTCCCTCTCCACCTCAAATCACACAAGAATGTCTTTCACTCCAGAAAAGGGACTCTCTATTCACCCCAAGTAAGGTTTTTCGCTCGGTGTCAAATATTTTCATCTCATAATGCTCCTGTGAAGCACCTTGGGACGTTTCACTACATTAAAGGCGTTATATAAATACAAGTTGTTGTTGTTACCCACACCCCCCCAAGCCCCTCAACTAGCCACCATTTATGTTTCTTCCATCTGTCTGGCTACCCCCTCCCCCAAAAGCATTTGTGCATCACTCTCTCTTATTTTGAAATTAGGGGAAAGGATTGTGTATTACTGGAAAATGGGAGCAAGCCTTTGGCTTAGTGGTAGCATATCCTCCCTTTAGTCAAAAGGTGCAGGGTTCGAAACCCGCTCTAGATGTCCCTGCGAGTATAGACCGCAGCTTTGCCTCTGAATTCTGGGTTGACATCCAGCGGGGTTACTTGAAAATGTTGGGTGTGGAGCCCATAAAACCCTCACACCGTATAGGACTAGGTACCCTGCCAGCTGGTATAATGATGATTATGGTCATGGAAGGAGCGCGCAGGTCACAGCTTGTCAGACTGCATTTCCTTCCACTACTTCACACAAAAAAGTATGAAGATACGGAAACAAATGGAAAATAACAAAAGCATATAATAATCAGTTAGAAAGGGGGTGGGGGAAAGAGACAGTTAATGAGGAAGACAATTTGACAGATGAGTTAGTATTAATGTAAACAATCAAGTGCAAAAACAATAGAGCAGTAATAGTGGGGGATTTCAATTACCCTAATATTAACTGGGATACTATTAGTGTAATAGGTACAGAGGGCACAGAATTCCCAAATTGCATTCTGGAGAATGTCTTTAGCCAATATATAACAAGCCCAACAAGAGGGGGGGGGCAGTTCTGGATTTAGTTTTAGGCAATGAAGCTGGGCAGGTGGAAGGAGTATCAGTGGGAGAGCATTGTGGTAGTGGTCATAATTCAATTAGTTTTAGCATAATTATGGATAAGGACAAAGAGTAAAAGTTCTAAATTGGGGGAAAGCCAATTTTACTCGGTTGAGAAGCGATTTAGAAAAAGTGGACTGGAAACAGCTACTTGAAGGTACGCAAGTGTCAGAGCAGTGGGAGATACATGGAGTTCAGGGTAAACATGTTCCCACAAATAAAAAGGGTAGAACTGTCAAATTTAGAGCCCCGGATGACAAGATGCAAACAGGGTAAGATAAGGTTTAAAAAAAGAGAAGCTTATATCAGATATCGAGAGCTCAATACTGCAGAAAGCCTGGAAGAGTATAGAAAGTATAGGGGTAAAATTAAGAAGGAAATTAGGAAAGCAAAGAGAGGGCATGAAAGAATACTGGCAAGTAGAATGAAAGAAATGATTTATAATTACATAAAGAGCAAGAGGATAATGAAGGAAAGAATAGGGCCTATTAGGGACCAAAATGGTGATCTATGTGTGGAGGCAGAGAATGCGGGTAAGGTGCTTAATTAATACTTTGCGGCTGTCTTCACAAAGGAGGACGATGCAGACGTTGAAGTTAAGGAGGAAGAGAGTGAAATATTGGATGGGATAAACATGAGGGGAAGTATTAAGGGGTCTAGCATCTTTGGAAGTAGATAAATCACCAGGACCAGGCTATTAAAAAAAGCAAGGGAGGAAATTGCAGAGGCATTTTTCAATCCTCCCTGGCTACAGGAGTTGTGCCAGAGAATTGCTAACGTCGTACCAATGTTTAAAAAGGGAGCAAGGGAAAAACTGAGTAATTACAGGCCAGTTAGTTTAACCTCGGTGGTGGGCATATTACGGGAATCATTGCTGAGGGGACAGTTGAAACCTTCATTTAGAAAGACATAAATTAATCAAGGATAGTCAGCATGGATTTGTTACGGGAAGGTCGTGTCTGACTAACTTGATTGAATTTTTTGAGGGGGTAACAAGGAGGGTCGATGACAAGATCTCACATGGCAGGCTGATCAAAAAAGTAAAAGCCCATGGGATCCAGGTGAGTGTTGCAAATTGGATCCAAAATTGGCTTTGTGGCAAGAAGCAAAGGGTAATGGTTGACAGGTGTTTTTGCAACTGGAAGGCTGTTTCCAGCGGGGTTCCACAGGGCTCAGTACTCGGTTCCTTTTTGTAGTATATATTGACGATTAGACTTAAATGTCGGAGACATAAGGGAGTTTGTAGATGATACAAAAATTGGCCGTGTGGTTGACAGCAAGGAGGAAAGCTTTAGACTGCAGGAAGATATCAATGAACTGGTCAGTTGGGCAGAAAAGTGAAAAATGGAATTCAATCCGGCAAAGTATGAGATAATGCATTTGGAAGGGCGGGGGTGGGACAGCAAGGCAAGAGAATACACAATAAATGGGAGGTTACCAAGAGGTGTGAAGGAACAGAGGGACCTTGGAGTGCAGGTTCAAAGATCCTTAACGACAGGACAGGTCGATAAGGTAGTTAGAAAGGCATACGGAATGCTTTGCTTTATTGGCCGACACACAGAATAGAAGAGCAGGAGAAGTTATGCTAGAACTGTATACAACACTAGTTAAGTCACAGCTTGAGTACTGCGTATGGTTCTGGTCACATTACAGGAAAGATGTGATTGCACTAGAGGGTGCAGAAGAGATTTACAAGGATGTTACCAGGACTGGAAAACTTTAGCTATGAAGAAAGATTGGATAGGCTAGGGTTGTTTTCTTTGGAACAGAGGAGGCTGAGGGGAGATTTAATTGAGGTGTATAAAATTGAGAGGGTGGATAGGAAAGACCTGTTTCCCTTAGCAGAGGGATCAATAACCAGGGGGCATAGATTTAAAGTAGTTGGTAGAAGGATTAGAGGGGAGATGAGGAAAAAACATTTCACCCAGTCGGTGGTGGGGGTTTGGAACTCACTCACTGCCTGAAAGGGTGGTTGAGGCAGAAACCCTCATCACATTTAAAAAGTACTTGGATGTGCACTTAAAGAGCCGTGACCTACAAGGCTACGGACCTAGTGCTAGTGCTTAGGCTGTTAGCTCTTTTTTGACCGACACGGATGTGTCGTGATTTTCTATGATTCTACATACAAAAAGTTTTATCACAAAAGATACTCAATTGATGTGTGCAGGTGCATGGAGTGCATTCAGTGGTCCATCTAACAAGTATTACATACTCTACTATCACTATTACTGTTGTCTAGTTCTATGACCTCCCTTAAATAGCCATGCCCAAATATCAGAAAAAACAGCAACAAGACCGTTCTCTCCATGCTATTTAACCAATTATTGCATGCTCACAAGTTCTAAATAAAAATAAAAATTTGTCACAAATTCAACTACTGCCATATAGTGTTGTTCTCCATTAAATTCAGCCACACCAGTCAAGTATCTTCTCACCCCCTACAATAAAATAAACGTCAACTAAGGGACACTACCCATAGTTGCTCGTGACATTTGCTGCCTCACCGGCTTACCCTTTCAATGGCAGAGCCCATTACCCCTGTACTACTTGCCATGTTTCTTGGCCAATTACACAGCATGACAGAGAAGCAGGTCTGAAGCCCACCTCCTTAGTTGGGGAAGATAAAATAATTTGCTATTTTAAATCAAGCATAGATATCCTGATAACATTCGGTTCTTTATGTTCCCTCTGTCCTGCAACCGATACTGAAAATCTGCATGCAGGGACAATGGGCAAGGACAAGATCAGGCTCAACTGTGATGGACCCCGCGATAGTGGAATAACCTGCCAGCACTCACTGCCAAGATTTACGCATGAATAATGACTAGTGACCATAGAACTGTACCGTAAGTACACAATGCCTTGGAGAGAAAACTAGCCAGGAAAATAAGCCAATTTTAAGATCCAATTTTTTTTTAAATAGTGTTTTCTTTAAAGGAGGGGCATGTTGCACAGACCTGGATGCACTTAAATCCCATCATGGCCATGTCCCTTCTATCTCTGTAACCTTCTCCAGCACCACAACCCTTCAAGATCTGCATTCCTCCCATTCTGGCCCCTTGGCGACTGTGTTTTCAGTCATTGTTAATCATATAAATGAAACGCATAAAAGGAGGCCATGGTGTCTGTCCCGGTCAAAAAAGAGCAATCCAGTTTCATCCCACTTACCAGTTCTTGGTCCGTAGCCCTGTATGTTATGGTATTTCAGGTGAATATCCAAGTGTTTTTTAAATGTGACGTGGGTTTCTGCCTTTTAATCTCGGCCCTAATCTCTGAAATTTCCTCCCTAAATTCCGGCTCTTTGACCATAGTGAACTATTTAATAACTCAGCCTGGATTTTTGACTGGTTACATTTTGGGACACATTTTTCAACGTTAAAGACGCTATAGAACATACAATTTGCTTTCTTCAACATACAGGTTTAACACATGTGCTCGACCACTGGAGGTAAAATAGTGACATCTTGGTTTCCCCGCTTGCCTGCACCTTGCACACCTGGGAGAAGGAATCCTGCAGCCACTCACTGCACTTTACACCGGACTCTCCAGGACCGCGAATTAAGATCATTTTATGGGAGTGACGAGGAAACGATAAAAGGTAAAAAAAAATGTGCTATTATCTCTGGCCCTAACCACCATATTTGTAATTCATTATTTCCCCCGCCCCTCCCCTCTAACCTGTTTCAAACAAATATTAAATAATAGGCAACTGATTATTTTTCCAGCCTTTCACTCTCTTCTGGGCCACTGCCCGTATCTACTCTACTCCTCCGCGTCCCCGGGGGAGCTGATCCAGCCTTGGGTGAAAATCGAGGCCGGGGCTTGCAGGCCTCGCAGCAGCGATTTTACAAAGGGGCCGTGGACTTCACTCACTTGCCCTCCTGGCAGTCGTACAGCACGATGGAGTCGTCGTCGCTGCTGGAGATGAGCGTCTCGCCGTTGGGCGAGAAGTCGAAGCAGTTGATCTTGTCGGTGTTTTCGCGGAAGACCTTGGCCACTCGGAAGCTGCGCAGCACGTTATCCGTCAGCTTCATCTTGTCTCCCTCGCCTCAGGCGGCGATGTTGTTTGGGGGAAGGGAGAGGGGAGACAAGGTGGACGGCAATTAAAAAAAAACAATCGGTAGGTTCCAGCGGTGGTTGAGGAGGGAAAACAATGGTGCGAGAGGCGCGTTTTGCTAGATTATAAACATGAGAAGGCCGGTGTGGCAGCGGGTCAAAATGGCGGCGCCTACTTGTCGTCCCTTCACATTGTGAGGCCGGGCTTGGGCTTGGCGGGATTACCCATAATACTCTCTATGACGTTAGGGACCGACGGGGAGAAAATGGTGAAAACGTTCAGGTAGCGTCTGTGTAGAGACTGAGAGAGAGAGAGAAAAAAACACGTCTCTTGTCGACAACTTTTCCTCTGAACTGCAGAAAAAACATTTTTAAAAAAAGAAAGCAAGCATTTATATAGCGCCTTTCATGCCCCGAAGCGCTTTTTGAAACGTACAAGATTCTGAAGGGGCTTGACAGGGTAGATGCAGAGGATGTGTGGGGGTGGGAGTGCGGATAGTTTCAGAATAAGGGGTCATGCATTTAAAACGGAGATAAGGAGGAATTTCTTCTCAGGGGGTCGTGAATGTTTGGAATTCTCGACCCCAGAGAGCTGTGGAGGCTGGGTCATTGAATATATATAAGGTGGAGACTGACAGATTTTTGAACGATAAGGGAGTCAAGGGTTATAGGGAGCAGGCAGGAAAGTGGAGTGGAGCCATGATCTTACTGAATGGCGGAGCAGGCTCCAGGGGCCAAATGGCCTACGCCTGCTCCTATTTATTATGTTTACAGCCAATGAAGGACTTTGTAAGAGTAATGTTGTAATGTGGGAAACGCAGCAGCCAATTTGCGTATAAACAGCAATATGAAAATGACCGGATTATTTTTTTTTGATTGATGGATAACTCGTCTTCGAAATAGTGCCATGGGATCTTTTACGTCCACCTGAGAGAGCAGATGGGGCCTCGGTTTAACGTCTCATTCGAAAGACAGCACCTCCGACCGTGCAGCACTCAGCACGACACTGGAATGGCAGCCTAGATTTTTCTGCTCAAGTTCCTGGAGTGGATTTTGAATCCACTACCTTCTGACTCAGGCAAGTTTGCTACCTGCTGAGCCACAGCTGACACTAAAGCTGTAATAGGTTTTAAGCAAATTGCAGGGGCCTGGAAAGAGTAAACACAGGATTGGCCATTCAGCCCCTTGAGCCTGTTCCGCCATTCAATGAGATCATGGCTGGTCTGTGACTTCACTCCGTATACCTGCCTTTGGCCCCATATCCCTTAATACCTTTGATTAATGGAAAGCTATCCATCTCTGATTTAAAATTAACAATTTATCTTGCATTAATTGCTGTTTGCGGAAGGGAGTTCCAAACTTCTACCCTTTGTGTGTAGAAGTGTTTCCTAATTTCACTCCTGAAAGGTCTGTCTCTAATTTTTAGACCATGCCCTGTAGTCCTAGAATCCCCAACCAGCGGAAATCATTTCTCTCCATCTATCCTATCTGTTCCCCTTCTCAGAATGAACCATAGAATGATTACAGCTCAGAAAAAAGCCATTCAGCCCATCAAGCCTGTGCCGGCTCTTGCAAGAGTGCTTCAGCTAGTCCCACTCCCCCTGCCTTTTCCCCATAATCCTGCAAAAAAAAATTCCTTCAGTTACTTACCCAATTCCCTTTTAAAAGTCACAATTGAATCTTCCTCCACCACCCTCTCGGGCAGCACGTTCCAGATCCTCACCACTCGCGTAAAAAAAGATTTTTCTCGTGTCGCCTTTGGTTCTGCCAAATCTTCTGGTGCTTGACGCTTCCGCCAACAGGAACAGATTTTACTATCAGTCTAAACCCTCACGATTTTGAAATGGCCTCACTCATGTCTTATGGATGGGAGCATCCTTCCTCCAGAGCCGAGTGACCACCTGAGGTGGGGACACTGCTTAAGGCTTGGGAGGTGGTCAGCTGGAGGTGGTGTGTATGTGTGGTTCATGGAGGTTAGAAATAATTGAGAATATTCCCTCTGTGGAATATTAATGGAAAACACAACAGAAAGTCGGATCTGTGAAGAGAGAAACAGTTAACATTTCAGGTCGATGACCATTCATCAGAACTAGAAAAAGTTAGAGTGTTCAGCAAGTGCAGAGGCGGAGAAAGGGGGAGGAAAGAACAAAAAGGAAGGCCTGTAGGGTGGAAGGCAGGAAAGATTAAATGATAAAAGGGATTATAGTACTGTTGTGTTCCTAACACAGATGAGACTGCACACAAGGAGGTTAAAGTAACAGTGACCTCAGTCTTTATTAAGACACTCCAGAGTGAGTAACAGGCCTTAAGGGCCGGCTTATATACAGTGCTCCCAAGGGATGCTGGAATCCCTTGGGACTTCAGGTGAAGCGCTCCCTGGTTGCGGAACATGGGAGTGCATGCTTTACAGATACACAACATCACTTTCCCCCCCCACCGCCTCCGCCCCCCAAAGTCAAAGTGAAAACTATTTACAAGGTGAGCCTTTCTTTCCCTGGTGGACCGCCTCAGTATAAATGTCTGTTCTGGTGTGTTGGCTGTGCCCTCGCTGGGCTGGCGTGTTGTTGGCCCTGCAGGGCTGCTAGGTGAGCCTGGCCTTGCTGGACTGTTGGGCGTGATGGGTTCGATTTCCTGGTCCAGCGTGGTGTCGTTGATCCTTTGGATGTGTGTTGTGGGCTCGAAAAAGGTGGTGTCTGCTGTGGGTTGTTCAGGGCAGTCTGTGAACCGGAGCCTGGTTTGGTCCAGGTGCTTTCTGCAAATTTGTCCATTGTCTAGTTTGACTACAAACACCCTACTCCCTTCTTTAGCTATCACCGTGCCCGCAATCCACTTGGGACCATGTCCATAGTTTAGCACATACACAGGGTCATTCAGATCAATTTCCCGTGACACATTAGTGCGACCATCATTTACATTTTGTTGCTGCCGCTTGCTCTCTACCAGATCATGCAGGTTGGGGTGAACCAGCGAGAGTCTGGTTTTAAGTGTCCTTTTCATGAGTAGCTCAGCCGGGGGCACCCCTGTGAACGAGTGGGGTCTCGTGCGGTAGCTGAGCAGTACTCGGGACAGGCGGGTTTGGAGTGAGCCTTCCATGACTCGTTTGAGGCTCTGTTTGATTGTTTGTACTGCCCGCTCTGCCTGCCCATTGGAGGCTGGTTTAAACGGGGCCGAGGTGACATGTTTGATCCCATTGAGGGTCATGAATTTTTAAAATTCGGCACTGGTTGAACGTGGCCCATTCTCACTGACCAGTATGTCAGGCAGGCCGTGGGTGGCAAATGGCAGGCTTTTAATGGTGGCAGTGGCGGTGCTTTCCGACATTATTTCACATTCAATCCATTTTGAAAAAGCATCCACCACCGTCGGGAACATTTTACCGAGAAACGGGCCCGCACAGTCGACATGGATCCTCGACCATGGTCTGGAGGGCCAATACCACAAACTTAGTGGTGCCTCTCTGGGGGCGTTGCTCAACTGAGAGCACACGCTGCATTGCCGCACACAGGACTCTTAAGTCAGAGTCGATACTGGGCCACCACACGTGGGATCTGGCTATCGCTTTCATCATTACTATATCCGGGTGTGTGCTCTGGAGATCCGAGATGAACGTCTCCCTGCCCTTTTTGGGTAGCACTACGCGGTTACCCCACAACAGGCAGTCTGCCTGAATGGACAGCTCGTCCTTTTGCCGCTGGAAGGGCTTGATTAGCTCTTGCATTTCAACAGGGATGCTGGCCCAGCTCCCATGCAGTACACAGTTTTTTTACTAGGGACAGCAGAGGATCTTGGCTGGTCCAAGTCCTAATTGGGCGGGCCGTGACAGGTGATTTATCATTTTCAAAAGCTTCCATGACCATCAACAAGTTTGCAGGCTGCGCCATTTCCACCGCCATGGTGGGCAATGGTAGCCGACTGAGAGCATCCGCACAGTTCTTGATGCCTGGCCTGTGGCGGGTGGTATAGTTATATGCTGATAGTGCGAGTGTCCACCTTTGTATGTGGGCTGAGGTATTAGTATTAATCCCCTTGTTTTCAGCGAACAGGGATATGAGGGGCTTGTGATCGGTTTCCAGCTTAAATTTGAGGCCAACCAGGTACTGATGCATTTTCTTTACCCCGAACACACACGCTAATGCCTCTTTCTCAATCATGCTGTAGGCCCTCTCAGCCTTAGACAAGCTTCTGGAAGCATAGGCAACAGGTTGCAATTTCCCTGCAACGTTAGCTTGTTGTAATGCCCCCAAATAATAATTTCACGGTGGGGCGGGCAATAATCAAGGGAATAATGGAGGCATGTGAAAAAGGAACGGCAGTAGTCATGGGGGATTTTAACCTACATATCGATTGGTCAAATCAAATCGCACGGGGTAGCCTGGAGGAGGAATTCATAGAATGCATACGGGATTGTTTCTTAGAATAGTATGTTACAGAACCTACAAGGGAGCAAACTATCTTAGATCTGGTCCTGTGTAATGAGACAGGAAAAATAAATGATCTCCTAGTAAAAGATCCTCTCGGAATGAGTGATCACAGTATGGTTGAATTTGTAATACAGATTGAGGGTGAGGAAGTTGTGTCAGAAACGAGCGTACTATGCTTAAACAAAGGGGACTACAGTGGGATGAGGGCAGAGTTGGCTAAAGTAGACTGGAAACACAGACTAAACGGTGGCACAATTGAGGAACAGTGGAGGACTTTTAAGGAGCTCTGTCATAGTGCGCAACAAAAATATATTCCAGTGAAAAAGAAGGGCGGTAAGAGAAGGGATAACCAGCCGTGGATAACCAAGGAAATAAAGGAGAGTATCAAATTAAAGACCAATGTGTATAAGGTGGCCAAGGTTAGTGGGAAACTAGAAGATTGGGAAAATTTAAAACAACAGCAAAGAATGACTAAAAAAGCAATAAAGAAAGGAAGGATAAATTACGAAGGTAAACTTGTGCAAAACATAAAAACAGATAGTAAAAGCTTTTACAGATATATAAAACGGAAAAGAGTGACTAATGTAAATGTTGGTCGCTTAGAAGATGAGAAGGGGGATTTAATAATGGGAAATGTGGAAATGGCTGAGACCTTAAACAATTATTTTGCTTCGGTCTTCACAGTGGAAGACACAAAAACCATGCCAAAAATTGCTGGTCACAGGAATGTGGGAAGGGAGGACCTTGAGACAATCACTATTACTAAGCGGGTAGTGCTGGACAGGCTAATGGGACTCAAGGTAGACAAGTTCCCTGGTCCTGATGAAATGCATCCCAGGGTATTAAAAGAGATGGCGGAAGTTATAGCAGATGCATTCGTTATAATCTACCAGAATTCTCTGGACTCTGGGGAGGTACCAGCGGATTGGAAAGCAGCTAATGTAACGCCTCTGTTTAAAAAAGGGGGCAGACAAAAGGCAGGTAACTATAGGCCGATTAGTTTAACATCTGTAGTGGGGAAAATACTTGAAACTATCATTAAGGAAGAAATAGCGGGACATCTAGATAGGAATAGTGCAATCAAGCAGACGCAGCATGGATTCATGAAGGGGAAATCATGTTTAACTAATTTACTGGAATTCTTTGAGGATATAACGAGCATGGTGGATAGAGGTGTACCGATGGATGTGGTGTATTTAGATTTCCAAAAGGCATTCGATAAGGTGCCACAGAAAAGGTTACTGCAGAAGATAGAGGTACGCGGAGTCAGAGGAAATGTATTAGCATGGATAGAGAATTGGCTGGCGAACAGAAAGCAGAGAGTCGGGATCAATGGGTCCTTTTCGGGTTGGAAATCGGTGGTTAGTGTTGTGCCACAGGGATCGGTGCTGGGACCACAACTGTTTACAATATACATAGATGACCTGGAAGAGGGGACAGAGTGTAGTGTAACAAAATTTGCAGATGGCACAAAGATTAGTGGGAAAGCGGGTTGTGTAGAGGACACAGAGAGGCTGCAAAGAGATTTGGATAGGTTAAGCGAATGGGCTAAGGTTTGGCAGATGGAATACAATGTCGGAAAGTGTGAGGTCATCCACCTTGGGGGGAAAAAAAACAGTAAAAGAGAATATTATTTGAATGGGGAGAAATTACAACATGCTGAGGTGCAGAGGGACCTGGGGATCCTTGTGCATGAATCCCAAAAAGTTAGTTTGCAGGAGCAGCAGATAATCAGGAAGGCGAATGGAATGTTGGCCTTCATTGCGAGAGGGATGGAGTACAAAAGCAGGGAGGTCCTGCTGCAACTGTATAGGGTATTGGTGAGGCCGCACCTGGAGTACTGCATGCAGTTTTAGTCACCTTACTTAAGGAAGGATATACTGGCTTTGGAGGGGGTACAGAGACGATTAATTAGGCTGATTCCGGAGATGAGGGGGTTACCTTATGATGATAGATTGAGTAGACTGGGTCTTTACTCGTTGGAGTTCAAAAGGATGAGGGGTGATCTTATAGAAACATTTAAAATAATGAAAATGATAGACAAGATAGAGGCAGAGAGGTTGTTTCCACTGGTAGGGGAGACTAGAACTAGGGGGCACAGCCTCAAAATACGGGGGAGCCAATTTAAAACCGAGTTGAGAAGGAATTTCTTCTCCCAGAGAATCTGTGGAATTCTCTGCCCAAGGAAGCAGTTGAGGCTCACTCATTGAATATATTCAAGTCACAGATAGATAGATTTTTAACCAATAAGGGAATTAAGGGTTACGGGGAGCGGGCGGATAAGTGGAGCTGAGCCCACGGCCAGATCAGCCATGATCTTGTTGAATGGCGGAGCAGACTCGAGGGGCTAGATGGCCTACTCCTGTTCCTAATTCTTATGTTCTTATGTAATACACACCCGACTCTAAACGACGACGCATCACATGCTAGCACGAGTCTTTTACACGGGTTATACAATACAAGCAGCTTGTTGGAGCATAAAATGTTTCTGGCTTTCTCAAAAGCAATTACTTATTTATTTTGCCCTTACCCAGTTCTCACCTTTACGCAATGACACATGTAGGGGCTCTAAGAGGGTGCTTAACCCCGGTAGGAAGTTACCAAAATAGTTGAGTCCCAGGAACAACCGCAGCTCCGTGATGTTCTGTGGCACGTTCCTGATCGCCTCTGTCTTGGCATTTGTGGGCCGAATCCCGTCCACCGCGATCTTTCTACCCAAAAACTCCACTTCTGTTGCCATGAAGACGCATTTCGACCTCTTCAGCCGCAGCCCTACGCAATCCAGTCACTGGAGGACCTCTTCCAGGTTTTGTAGGTGCTCGGCGGTGTCCCAACCCGTGACCAATATATCGTCCTGAAAAACCACCGTGCGTGGTACCAACTTGAGTAGGCTCTCCATGTTTCTCTGGAAGATCGCTGCAGCCGATCGAATTCCAAACGGGCATCTGTTGTAGATGAACAGTCCCTTGTGCGTGTTGATGCAGGTAAGGCCCTGCGTCATGTAGGCTGAAGTCAGGTCGCGCTTGGTGAATGTCATGCCTCCTACCTGCGTCGCAAATAGGTCATCTGCCTTAGGTAGCGGGTATTGGTCCTGTAGCGAGAAACAATTAATAGTTACTTTATAATCGCCGCAAATCCTGACCGTGCCATCACTTTTGAACATTGGAACAATTGGGCTGGCCCACTCGCTGAATTCCACTGGGGAGATGATGCCCTCGCATTGCAGCCTATCCAGCTCGATTTCCACTCTCTCCCTCATCATGTGAGGTACCGCTCGCGCCTTGTGGTGAATGGGTCGTGCCTCTGGGACCAAGTGGATCCGCACCTTCGCCCCGGAAAAGTTTCCAATGCCTGGCTCAAAAAGGAAGGAAATTTGTTAAGAACCTGGGTACATGAGGCCTCATCGACATGTGACAGCGCTCGGATGTCATCCCAGTTCCAGCGGATTTTGCCCAGCCAGCTCCTTCCAAGCAGTGTGGGGCCATCGCCCGGGGCAATCCAGAGTGACAGTTCGTGCACCGTGCCCTCGTAGGTGACCTTGACCATGGTGCTGCCCAGGACAGTGATAAGCTCTTTGGTGTACGTTCTCAGTTTCGTGTGGATGGGGCTCAGGGCTGGTCTGAGTGCCTTGTTGCACCACAGTCTCTCAAACATCTTTTTACTCATGATGGATTGGCTAGTGCCAGTGTCCAGTTCCATGGCTACGGGTAAGCCATTCAATTTTACGTTTGGCATTATAGGTGGACATTTCATCTCAAATGTGTGCATCCTGTGTACTTCAGCATCTGCCTCCTCTCTCTAAGGCTCGATTGCTTTGATCCACCATGGACCGATCTTCCTCTGCCACGTGGTGGCTCGTCTGCAAGCTTGTTGGAGGTGCCCCATTGTTCCACAGCTCTTGCAAACATACCCTTTGAAGCGGCATGAATAGGCTGAATGGAAGCCTCCACAACGCCAACGAGGTGTGAATTGACTTGCATTCATCCTTTGTTGCGGACTCTGAGTCATCTGGGTCACCTGAGGCCTGCTGGCAGTTACAGACTCGTGGTTTCTGCCCTGTACATTTCTGCTCGCAAACACAGTTCCAGTTAATTTATGAACATTGCTAGCACTTGTGTGCTGAGAGATTTGTTTGGTGTTATCACTGGTGGACATAAACGCCTGTGCTATCGCAATGGCCTTACTGAGGGTCGGTGTCTCTACAGTCAAAAGTTTTCATAGGATGGTCTCGTGGCCAATGCCGAGTACAAAAAAGTCTCTGAGCATTTGCTCCAGGTAGCCATCAAACTCACATTGTCCTGCAAGTCGCCTTAGCTCGGCGACGTAGCTCGCCACTTCCTGACCTTCAGATCGCTGGTACGTATAGAACCGATACCTCGCCATCAGCACGCTCTCCCTCTGGTTAAGATGCTCCCGAACCAGTGTACACAGCTCCTCATACGACTTATCTGTGGGTTTCACTGGAGCCAGAAGATTCTTCATGAGGCTTTAGGTCAGTGCCCCGCAGACCGTGAGGAGGACCGCTCTCCTTTTTATAGCGCTTCCTTCTCCGTCCAGCTCGTTGGCTACAAAGTACTGGTCTGACCGTTCGGCATAGGCTTCCCAGGCCTCACCCTCCGAGAACTTCTCCAGGGTGCCCACAGTTTGCTGCATCTTTGCGTTGGATTCGTGTACTCGTCGCCAGTTGTTGTGTTCCTAACACAGATGAGACTGCACACAGGGAGGTTAAAGTAACAGTGACCTCAATCTTTATTAAGACACTCCAGAGTGAGTAACAAGCCTTAGGGGCCGGCTTATATACAGTGCTCCCAAGGGATGCTGGGATCCCTTGGGACTTCAGGGGATGCGCTCCCTGGTGGCGGAACATGGGAGTGCATGCTTTACAGATACACAACAAGTACAAGGCAAAAAGAGATGGTAATGGAACAAGTAAAGAAGAGTCTAGAAGAGGTGTAAATGGGAATGGCAGAATCATCAACAGCTGCCATGTGAAAAAGGATGTACTGCAAAATTGGCCACCATGCTCCACCCTTTGTCTATGATTGGTCCCCTTGGAGGATAAGCCACACCCTGAAGTTTCACAGGAATGTGTAAGTAGAACTGCCCATCCCAAAGTCTCGCTGACTTTGTAAATTGTAACTTGATCCACTTTGACTTCCTGAAGTGACAGAGGACAAAGCTCCTGAGAAGACAGCAAGGGCCAGCCAAAGTACCTTAATATATTTATAAAACATCTTTGGATTTTCCTTGCCAAGAATTTTTCATGCTCTCTCTTTGCTTTCCTAATATCCTATTTAATTTCATCCCTGGACTTTCTATACTCCTCTAGCGATTCTGTAGTATTTAGCCCTCAGTATCTGTCATAAGCCTCTCTTTGTTGCTTTATCCTATCCTGTATGTCGCTTGACATCCAGGGGGCTCTAGATTTGTTAGTCCCTCCCTTTTTTTTTCCAAGGGCACATATTTGGCCTGAATCCGACAGATCCCTTCCTGGAATGCCTCCCAGTGCTCTGACACTGTTTTACCTTCAAGTAGCTGTTTCCAGTCCACTATGGCCAAATCACTTCTCTTAGCAAAGTTGGCTTTTCCCCAATTTAGAACTTTTATTCCTGGTCTATCCTTGTCCTTTTCCATAACTACCTTAAATCTGTCTGAATTATGGTCTCTAGCACCTAATGCTCTCCCACTGATACTCCTCCTGTACTGTAATCATTCTATTTACTCCTTGTAGTGAGTTCCATATTCTAACCACTGCCTGGGTAAACTGTTTCTCCTGAATTCCCTATTGGATTTATTAGTAACTATCTTATAAATATGGTGACTAGTTTTAGTCCCCTTCCACGTGCTTACAGCCTCTCTAAAACATTTAATAATTTAATCTTCTGAAAACACCTGGCACTCTCAAGGAAGAGAAGTGGGAGGAGGAGGAGGAGGGGAAGGAGATGGGATGGTAGGAGGATATGGGAAGGGTAGGAGGATGGGGGAGAAGGTGGTGTGAGGAAGATAGGGGTGGGGATGGTGTGAGAAAGGTGGAGGTGGGGTGGGGGTGTGTGAGAAAGGTGGAGGTGGGGTGTGAGAAAGGTGGAGGTGGGGGTGTGTGAGAAAGGGTGGGGTGGGGGCGGTGTGAGGATGGTAGAGGTGGGGTGGGAGGGGAGGAGATAGGAGAAGGTGGTGGGAGATGGGAGGGGTAGGAGGAGAATGTGAAGGGGAGAGGGTAGGTGGTGGGAGGAAGGAGGAGTAGGATGTGGGAGGGGTAGGTGGTGGGAGGAAGGAGGAGCAGGATGTGGGAGGGGTAGGTGGTGGGAGGAAGGAAGAGGTGGGGATTGTCCACTGCCCACAATTCCGTTCATCAGGGAACAGACTCGCTGTCTTGCGCAGTCGAGATTGTGCTCTCGTGTCGCCGACAGCTCAACAGCAAGTATAAGGTAAGAGCCCGAACCAGGCGTCGCTTGCAGATCGTCCTGCGTCTCAATGCGTGATTTAACCCAACGTCCCGCCCACATTCGCAGCAGCAGCAGCAGCAGTAGCAGGAAAGGAGAAGTGTTGGCCAGACAGGAGTGAAAGTGGCGAAGATCGAATTCAGCCCTGGACGGTTACCAATAAGCTAAATCATCCAATGTCTCCTAAAACTATAAAGGATCTACATTTATTTCAGGGGGGATCCTGGTGATGTTTTAATGTCCAGCTCGCAGTTCTTCTAACTGTGGAGAGTAAGTTTGGGCAACTTTGGGTCAGCAAGTTAAAAAAATTACAACATTCTGAGAGTGACCAACGCTCTATTAATCAGTAACAGTTGCTTTAGAAATAGGTTATCACTGACCTCCATTGGAGATCTGTGCCCAGTTACTTTGTAACTACTGTATCCCCTAATCTCCTGCGACCTTGTCCCAGTGTTAAATAATAAATTAAATAAGATTCTTGGAAACATCTGATCTTTTTGTTTTAACCGTTTTTTGGCGATTTAAAATGTGGTCTTGAAAAAACTGAAGGGAAGGAGTGAAGGAAGATGGCTAAAGAGCTCACCCCACCACAATTTTCTACCCACCCCTTCTAGAGGTGATTGGGGTATCAGGTGCTGACAGCAGCTCTTCAGTGCCTTTTCTCAGTTACCCCCAAAAGTTGGTGACGCTAGTGTGATAGATTTGTGTTCATCATCACAGGCAGTCCCTCGAAATTGGGAAAGACTTGCTTCCACTCAAAGTGAGTTCTCAGGTGACCGATAGGAGGGACCGCCTATGATGATGATGTACCGCCCAATACGGGAATTACAGACTCTGTCACAGGTGTAGTCCATTTGGCCCCTCGAGCTTGCTCCGCCATTTAATAAGATCATGGCTGATCTGATCATGGACTCAGCTCCATTTCCCTGCCCGCTCCTTATAACCCTTTATTCTCTTATCGGTTAAAAATCTGTCTATCTCCACCTTAAATTTATTTAATGACCCAGCCTCCACAGCTCTCTGGGGCAGAGAATTACATAGATTTATAACCCTCAGAGAAAAAATTCCTCCTACACTTAATTTTAAATGGGCGTCCCCTTATTCTCAGACTATGCCCTCTAGTTCTAGTTTCCCCTATGAGTGGAAATATCCTCACTGCATCCACCTTGTCGAGCCCCCTCATTATCATATATGTTTCAATAAGATCACCTCTCATTCTTCTGAACTCCAATGAGTACAGGCCCAACCTACTCAACCCATCTTCACAAGTCAACCCCCACATCTCCGGAATCGACCTTGTGAACCTTCTCTGAACTGCCTCCAATGCAAGTATATCCTTTCTTAAGGACGGAGATCAAAGCTACGCAGTATTCTAGGTGTGGCCTCACCAATACCCTGTACAGTTGTAGCAGGACTTCTTTGCTTTTATGCTCCATCCCCCTTGCAATAAAGGCCAACATTCCATTTGCCTTCCTGATTACTTGCTGTACCTGCATACTAACTTTTTGTGTTTCATACACAAGGACACCCAGGTCCCTCTATACTCCAGCACTTTGCAATTTTTCTCAATTTAAAAAATAATTTGCTTTTCTATTCTTTCTGCCAAAATGGATAACCTCACATTTTCCCACATTACACTCCATCTGCCAACTTTTTGCCCACTCACTTAGCCTGTCTGTATCCCTTTGCAGATTTTTTGTGTCCTCCTCACAATTTGCTTTCCCACTCATCTTTGTATCATCAGCAAACTTGGCTACATTACACTCGGTCCCTTCATCCAAGTCATTAATGTAGATTGTAAATAGTTGAGGCCCCAGCACCGATCCCTGTGACATCCCAGGAAAATAACCTATTTATCCCGAGTCTCTGTTTTCTGTTAGTTATCCAATCCTCTATCCATGCTAATATGCGCGGACACAATGGGCCGAAATGGCCTCCTTCTGCGCTGTAAATTTCTATGTTTCTATTATGCCGAACCCCGTGAACTTTTATCTTGTGCAGTAACCTTTTTATGTGGCACCTTATCGAATGCCTTCTGGAAATCTAAATACACCACATCCACTGGTTACCCATTATCCACCCTGCTCGTTACATCCTCAAAGAATTCCAACAAATTTGTCTAACATGATTTCCCTTTCATAAAATGATGCTGACTCTGCTTGATCGAACTATGCTGTTCCAAAGGTCCTGCTACTGCTTCCTTAACAATGGAATCCAGCACTTTCCCAACTACAGATATTAGGCTAACCAGTCTATAGTTTCATGCTTTCCGTCTGCCTCCTTTTTTAAATAGGGGTGTTACATTTGCTGTTTACCAATCTGCTGGGACATCCTCAGAATCCAAGGAATTTTGGTAAATTACAACCAATGTATCCACCATCTCTGCAACCACTTTTAAGATCCTAGGATGCAAGCTATCAGGTCCAGGGGGACTTGTCCACCTTTAGTCCCATTATTTTGCCGAGTACTACTTCTTTAGTGATAGTGATTGTATTATGTTCCTCCCTCCCTACAGCCCCTTGATTATCCACTATTGGGATGTTTTTAATGTCTTCTACCGTGAAGACTGATGAAAATATTTGTTCAAAGTCTCTGCCATTTCCCTGTTCCCCATTATTAATTGCCCCGTCTCATCCTCTAAGGGACCTAAATTTACTTTAGCCACTCTTTTCCTTTTTATATTCCTGTAGAAACTCTTACTAATTTTATATTTCATGCTAGTTTACTTTCATAATCTATCTTCCCTTTCCTTTATAATTTTTTTAGTCATTCTTTGTTGACTTTTAAAATTTTCTTAATCTTCTGGCCTTCCACTAGTTTTGGCCACTTTGTATGCCCTTGTTTTTAATTGGATACTGTCCTTTATTTCTTTAGTTAGCCACGGATGGCTATCCCTTCTCTTACAATCCTTCCTTCTCATTGGAATATATTTTTGTTGAGAGTTATGAAATATCTCCTTAAATGTCTGCCACTGTTCATCAACTGTCCCACACTTTAATCTGTTTTCCCAGTTCACTTTAGCCAACTCTGCCTTCATACCTTTGTAGTCTCTCTTATTTAAGCTTAGGACACTGGTTTGAGATCCAACTTTTTCACCTTCCAACTGAATTTGAAATCCAACCATGTTGTGGTCACTCATTCCTAGAGGATCTTTTACTCGGTGATCGTTTATTAATCCTGTCTCATTACACAGGACCAGATCTAAGAGAGCCTGCTCCCTGGTTGGTTCCGCAATGTACTGTTGAAGGAAACGATCCCGGATGCACTCGACGAACTCTTCCTCAAGGCTACCCTGGCCAATTTGATTTGTCGAATCAATATGAAGGTTAAAATCGCCCATGATTATAGCCGTTCCTTTTTTACAAGCCTCCATTGTTTCTTGATTTATACTTCGTCCAACAGTGTAGCTACTTTTCGGGGGCCTATAGACTATGCCCACTAGTGACCTTTTCCCCTATTATTCCTTATCTCCACCCAAACTGATTCAACATCTTGCTCTTTTAAGCCAATATCGTTTCTCACTATTGCACTGATCTCATCCTTTACTAACAGAGCTATCCCACCTCCTTTTCCTTTTTGTCTGCCCTTCCGAATTGTCAAATAATTCTGAATATTTAGTTCCCAGTCTTGGTCACCTTGCAGCCAGGTCTCTTGTAATGGCTATCAGATAATACCCATATGTAGCTATTTGTCATCAACTCATCTATTTTGTTACGAATGCTTCGTGCATTCAGATAAAGAGCTTTTAAATTAGTTTTTTTTACCATTTTTTTCCTACTTTGACCCCACTTTCTGATACACTTATGTTTATACATTCTGTCCCTTCCTGTCATGCTCTGGATATCATTTCCCCCAGTGCTACCCTGCTCTATTGTTCTCCTTGTTCTTTGACTTTTTAAATTTCCGCTCACCTGACCGCTCTGCTCCTTATAAAATGCTCTGAAATATGTTACAAGAGGAGCTCTCTATAAATGCAAGTCATTGTGGTATTATGCTAGGGAGATAATGAGCAGTAAGTTCACAGTGTGTGGTATGCAAGCTGCTAGAAGAGACCAGCGTTGCGGGGAGTTCGAGGTGCGTCGAGGAGGCGGAGCGGGATGTCGGTGAGGCCTACAAGAGGCCAGCGTCGAGCGGGGAGGTCGAGGAGGCGGAGCGGGACGTCAGTGAGGCCTACAAGAGGCCAGTGTCGAGCGGGGAGTTCAAGGTGCGTCGAGTAGGCGGAGCGGGATGTTGGTGAGGCCTACAAGAGGCCAGTGTCGAGCGGGGAGTTCAAGGTGCGGCGAGGAGGCAGAGCAGGACGTCGGTGAGGCCTACCGGTGCAGTTGCAGCGGGGAGGCAAAAAAGGAGAAAGAAATCAAAAGGTGACATCACAGCCAAAGGGGTAAGTGATTGGCTGGTGAATGGTAAGTAGTTTTTCTTTTTCTTTTCTTTATCAGTAAGTAGCCTTTAGCATTTTTGTTGCCAATTTAAGTTTATCTAAGGGTTAAGTCATGGCAGGACATCTCGGACACGTGTTATGCTCCTTCTGTACTGTGGGAAGTCAGGGACGCTTCCGGTGTCCCTGACGACTACGTGTGAGGGACGTGCATCCGCCTGCAGCTCCTGACGGAGCGCATTGCGGCACTGGAGCTGCGGGTGGATGAACTCTGGAGCATCCACGATGCTGAGAATGATGTGAATAGCATGTTCAGTGAGTTGGTCTTACCGCAGGTAAAGGTTACACAGTCAGATAGGGAATGGATGACCAACAGGAAGAGCAGTGCAAGGAAGGTAGTGCAGTCATCACCCTGCAAACCAGATACACCGCTTTGGCTACTGTTGAGGGGGATGACTCTTCAGGGGAGGACAGCAGCAGCCAAGTTCATGGCACCGTGGGTGGCTCTGCTGCACAGGAGGGCAGGAAAAAGAGTGGGAGAGCTATAGTGATAGGGGATTCAATTGTAAGGGGAATAGATAGACGTTTCTGCGACCGCAACCGAGACTCCAGGATTGTATGTTGCCTCCCTGGTGCAAGGGTCAAGGATGTCTCGGAGCGGGTGCAGGACATTCTGAAAAGGGAGGGTGAACAGCCAGTTGTCGTGGTGCATATAGGTACCAACGATATAGGTAAAAAACGGGATGAGATCCTACAAGACGAATTTAGGGAGCTTGGAGCTAAATTAAAAAGTAGGACCTCAAAAGTGGTAATCTCAGGATTGCTACCAGTGCCACATGCTCGTCAGAGTAGGAATCGCAGGATAGCTCAGATGAATACTTGAGGAGTGGTGCACAAGGGAGGGATTCAAATTCCTGGGACATTGGAACCGGTTCGAGGGGAGGTGGGACCAGTACAAACCGGACGGTCTGCACCTGGGCAAGACCAGAACCAATGTCCTAGGGGGAGTGTTTGCTAGTGCTGTTGGGGAGGAGTTAAACTAATATGACAGGGGGATGGGAACCTATGCAGGGAGACAGAGGGAAGTAGAATGGGGGCAGAAGCAAAAGATAGAAAGAAGAAAAGTAAGAGTGGAGGGCAGCGAAACCTAAGGCAAAAAGAAAAAAGGGCCACATTACACCAGAATTCTAAAAGGGCAAAGTGTGTTAGAAAGACAAGCCTGAAGGCACTGTGCCTCAATGCAAGGAGTATTCGGAATAAAGTGGATGAATTAACTGCGCAGATAGCAGTTAACGGGTATGATGTAATTGGCATCACGGAGACATGGCTCCAGGGTGACCAAGTCTGGGAACTCAACATCCAGGGGTATTCATTATTTAGGAAGGATAGATAGAAAGGAAGAGGAGGCGGGGTAAAGATGAAATTAATGCAATAGTAAGAAAGGACATTAGCTTGGATGATGTGGAGCTACGGAATACCAAGTGGCAGAAAACGCTAGTGGGAGTTGTGTACAGACCACCAAACAGTAGTAGTAAGGTTGGGGACAGCATCAAACAAGAAATTACGGATGCATGCAATAAAGGTACAGCAGTTATCATAGGTGGTTTTAATCTACATATTGATTAGGCTAACCAAACTGGTAGCAATGCGGTGGAGGAGGATTTCCTGGAGTGTATTAGGGATGGTTTTCTAGACCAATATGTCGAGGAGCCAACTAGAGGGCTGGCCATCCTAGACTGGGTGATGTGTAATGAGAAAGGACTAATTAGTAATCTTGTTGTGCGAAGCCCCTTGGGAAGAATGACCATAACATGGTAGAATTATTTATTAAGTTGGAGAGTGACAGAGTTAATTCAGAAACTAGGGTCCTGAACTTAAGGAAAGGTAACTTCGATGGTTTGAGGTGTGAATTGGCTAGAATAGACTGGCAAATGATACTTAAAGGGTTGACGGTGGATAGGCAATGGCAAACATTTAAAAATCACATGGATGAACTTCAGCAATTGTACATCCCGGTCTGGAGTAAAAATAAAACGGGGAAGGTGGCTCAGCCGTGGCTAACAAGGGAAATTAAGGATAGTGTTAAATCCAAGGAAGAGGCATATAAATTGGCCAGAAAAAGCAACAAACCTGAGGACTGGGAGAAATTTAGAATTCAGCAGAGGAGGACAAAGGGTTTAATTAAGAGGGGGAAAATAGAGTACAAGAAGAAGCTTGCCGGGAACATAAAAACTGACTGCAAAAGCTTCTATAGATATGTGAAGAGAAAAAGATTAGTGAAGACAAACGTAGGTCCCTTGCAGTCAGATTCAGGTGAATTTATAATGGGGAACAAAGAAATGGCAGACCAATTGAACAAATACTTTGGTTCTGTCTTCACGAAGGAAGACACAAATAACCTTCTGGAAGCACTAGGGACCGAGTGTCTAGTGAGAAGGAGGAACTGAAGGAGATCCTTATTAGGTGGGAAATTGTGTTAGGGAAATTGATGGGATTGAAGGCCGATAAATCCCCAGGGCCTGATAGTCTGCATCCCAGAGTACTTCAGGATGTGGCCCTAGAAATAGTGGATGCATTGGTGATCATTTTCCAACAGTCTATCGACTCTGGATCAGTTCCTATGGACTGGAGGGTAGCTAATGTAACACCACTTTTTAAAAAGGGAGGGAGAGAGAAAGCGGATAATTGTAGACTGGTTAGCCTGACATCAGTAGTGGGGAAAATGTTGGAATCAATTATTAAAGATGAAATAGCAGCGCATTTGGAAAGCAGTGACAGGATCGGTCCAAGTCAGCATGGATTTATGAAGGGGAAATCATGCTTGACAAATCTTCTGGAATATTTTGAGGATGTAACCACTAGAGTGGCAAGGGAGAACCAGTGGATGTGGTGTATTTGGACTTTCAAAAGGCTTTTGACAAGGTCCCACACAAGAGATTGGTATGCAAAATCAAAGCACATGGTATTGGTGGTAATATACTAACGTGGATAGAGAACTGGTTGGCAGACAGGAAGCAGAGAGTCGGGATAAATGGGTCCTTTTCAAAATGGCAGGCAGTGACTAGTGGAGTGCCGCAGGGCTCCGTGCTGGGACCCCAGCTCTTTACAATATACATCAATGATTTTGTTAATACGGATTCTTTTTCCCTCAATCTGTTTCAGCGAATACACTGACACACGAACACCTTGCCTTTTCTGTAAAGGACCTTTATTGAAGATTCTCCGGCCGGGACTTGTCAAGACAAAGGGACACTCTCAATCAGTGCCTGTTTACCTTCCCCTGGACAAGCCCCTTTACAGCGCGAAAAGCACAGTAGTTATACATTTTCAAAACAGAACACATTTGATTAGCACTTGGTCTATCCAATCCCTTTCTGCCTCCCCCCTGAGTACGTCCAATGGCAGGCAAGAAAGTCTCCCAATTAGGGCTGGTGCCAGGGTCAGGTTAGTTATAGCTTCGCTACACTTACACTGTCTTCCCTTATCAGTAAAGAACCCAATTAGTTTCCCTTCCTCCTTATCAGTAAAAGCCATTACTTTTCTCCTCTTATCGAGGATTGCTTTCTTTCTTTGTGCCGCCTTGCGTCTTTCTCATGATCCGTGTTTAACCTCAATTTCAACTCTTGGTAACCCCTTTTTTTCTGTCGATTCTGCAGTTGTCTGCATCTTGACATTTCTTTAGCTATTTTCCCATGATTCCCTATCTCCATCCTTTTGCCACATTCTCTATCCATCGACCACATTCGCAACCCTTCTTTACACATTCTCAATTTGGATGAAGGAATTGAGTGTAATATCTCCGTTTGCAGATGACACTAAACTGGGTGGCGGTGTGAGCTGTGAGGGGGACGCTAGGAGGCTGCAGGGTGACTTGGACAGGTTAGGTGAGTGGGCAAATGCATGGCAGATGCAGTATAATGTGGATAAATGTGAGGGTATCCACTTTGGTGGCAAAAACGCGAAGACAGAATATTATCTGAATGGCGGCAGATTAGGAAAAGGGGAGGTGCAACGGGACCTGGGTGTCATGGTTCATTAGTCATTGGAAGTTGGCATACAGGTACAGCAGGCGGTGAAGAAGGCAAATGATATGTTGGCCTTCATAGCTAGGAGATTTGAGTATAGGAGCAGGGAGGTCTTCTTGCAATGGTACAGGGCCTTGGTGAGGCCTCACCTGGAATATTGTGTTCAGTTTTGGTCTCCTAATTTGAGGAAGGATGTTCTTGCTATTGAGGGAGTGCAGCGAAGGTTCACCAGACTGATTCCTGGGATGGAAGGACTGACATATGAGGAGAGACTGGATCAACTGGGCCTTTATACATTGGAGTTTAGAAGGATGAGAGGGTATCTCATAGAAACATATAAAATTCTGACGGGACTGGACAGGTTAGATGCGGGTAGAATGTTCCCGATGTTGGGGAAGTCCAGAACCAGGGAACACAGTCTTAGGATAAGGGGTAGGCCATTTAGGACTGAGATGAGGAGAAACCTCTTCACTCAGAGAGTTGTTAACCTGTGGAATTCCCTGCCGCACAGAGTTGTTGATGCCAGTTCATTGGATATATTCAAGAGGGAGTTAGATATGGCCCTTACGGCTAAGGGGATCAAGGGGTATGGAGAGAAAGCAGGAAAGGAGTACTGAGGGAATGATCAGCCAAGATCTTATTGAATGGTGGTGCAGGCTCGAAGGGTCGAATGGCCTACTCCTGCACCTGTTTTCTATGTTTCTACTCTACATGCCATATTTCAGCAAATTTATCACCTTGGACTGCTTGTTGTCTTACTGTACACTTGTTTCATGAGAAGTATATTAATTTAACAAGATAAAGATTATGTATGCCAAAGGATAAATGTGTTTAGACTTCCATCAGTTTCAACCTCTGATTATTATCTAGGTACACCTCTGCAGCATCATATAAGGTAGCATAGTGGCTCTGTTACTGGATAAGTAATCCAGAGACATGAGTTCAAATCCCTACCACAGCAGCTGCGGAATTTAAATTCAATTAAATAAATCTGGAATAAAAACCTGGTGTCAGTAATGGTGACTGTAAAAACCCACCTGGTTCACTAATTCCTTAAGGGAAGGAAATCTGCTGTCCTTATCCAGTCTGGCCTATATGTGACTCCAGACCCACAGCAATGTGGCTGACTCTTAACTGTCCTCTGAAATGACCCAGCAGGCAACTACGTTGTATTCAAGAAAATGGCTCACCACCATCACCGAGAGCAATTGGAGTTGGGCAATAAATGCTGGCCTTGCCGACGATTTTCACATCCCGAGAATGAATTTTTAAAAAAGCAGGTTAACAAAATTATAGCAGTCTGTTGAATATTTATTCTATGGTAATGTTTGCTTTATTGAATTAAACAGTACTTTCAACAACAACAACTTTGCAAATGTAGTAGTAATATTATTGTAAATCATTTTTACACTTTTTGTTTAATTAATTCCATTTACTTTACATGTAATGTAAAGCAGTTTCTGCTGCTCACTTCAACTTGAGCCAGAGATGAACTGCATGCTTGGGCTGGGAGGGAGTCAGTGGCTGGCCTCATTCTCTTCAGCCCTTTGTCTAAGCTACATGTGTGGACAAATTTTCATAGCCATTCCCTCTTTCTTTTAAATGTGGATATATTGCCCTTGTGTGTCAGCTGTGGCTCATTGGTAGCACTCTTGCCTCTGAGGGAGTGCTGCACTGTCTGAGGTGCCGTCTTTTGGATGAGATGTTAAATCGAGGTCCCGACTTCGCTCTCAAGTGGATGTAAAAGATCCCATGGCACTATTTCGAAGAAGAGCAGGGGAGTTATCCCCGTTTCCCTGGCCAATTTTTATCCCTCAATCAACATCACTAAAACAGATTATCCTGTTATTATCACATTACTGTTTGTAGGAGCTTGCTGTATGCAAATTGGCTGCCGCGTTTCCTACATTACAACAATGACTACACTTCAAAAATACTTCATTGACTGTAAAGCGCTTTGAGACGTCTGGTCGTCATGAAAGGCTCTATATAAATCCAAGTATTTCTTCTGAATTCTTAATTAATGGCAATAAATATCAACTTCTCTCTTCTATTGCAACTATCTGGAGATTTCCTTTAACTGAGAGCACCCCAGTACATATATGCATTTCAAAGGGAAGCTAGATAAACATATGAGGGAGAAAGGAATGGAAGGTTATGCTGATAGGGTTATATTAAAAGGAGTGGGCAGAAGCTTGTGTTAAGCATGGACCAGTTGGGCTGAATGGCCTGTTTCTGTGCTGCTAATTCTTTGTCATTCTCTATAATACCTTGGCTCTCATTGCTGGCCAGAGCAACTTCACCATCAGTGAGGGGTGAAAAGGGGAGGGTTTAACTTTAAGGCACTAACTACAGATGTATGATGTATGTACTTGATTATCATTTCTTTGTCACCGTAAGATGCATTGAATGAACAACAACAACAACAACAACTTGTATTTATATAGCGCCTTTAAGATAGTCAAACGCCCAAGGCGCTTCACAGGAGTATTATGCAATAAAAATTTGATACTGAGCCACATAAACCCTTGACACCCATGTCATACAAAAATCTGTCTATCTCCATCTTAAATATATTCAATGACACAGCCTCCACAGCTCTCTCGGGTAGAGGCCATGGAGGGATTTGAAAATAAGGATGAGAATTTTTAAATCGAGGCGTTGCTTAACCAGAAGCCAATGTAGGTCAGTGATCACAGGAGTGATGGGTGAGCGAGACTTGCTGCGAGTTAGGACACGGGCAGCCAAGTTTTGGATGATCTCGGGTTTACGTAGGGTAGAATGTGGGAGGCCAGCCAGGAGTGCGTTGGAATAGTCAAGTCAAGAGGTAACAGGCATGGATGAGAGCTTCAGCAACAGATGAGCTGAGGCAAGGGCGGAAACGGGCGATGTTACGGAGATGGAAAAAGGTGGTCTTAGTTATGCTGCAGATATGTGGTCGAAAGCTAATTTCAGGGGCAAATATAACACCAAGGTTGCAAACCTTGTGGTTCAGCCTCAGACAGAAGCTGTGCAATACAATTGGAGAAAATTGAAGGAGCAATGACATTAAATCATTTCTTCGACGCCACCAAAACAGATTATCTATTGTTTTATTATCTCATTGCTATTTGTATGCAAACTGGCTGCTATGTTTGTCTACATTATAATAGTGGCTACACTTGAAAAGTACTTAATTGGCTGTGAAGGACTTTGGGAACTTCTGAGGACAAGAAATGTGCAATATAAATATAAATTCTTTCTTTCTTAGTAATAGCAGAGGTCAAGGAGTAGTTGGTCTGCCCACCTTCTCAACAACAATTTGTAGTTATATAGCACCTTTAACGTAGAAAAACCCAAGCTACTTCACAAGGCATAATCAAACAAAAATGGACGCAAAGCCAATATTGGGACCTCTCACATGGAGCAATAAAGAAAGACTTGCAATTATTTAGTGTCTTTCACGACCACCGGACATCCCAAAGCACTTCACAGCCAGTTAACAGCGACATGCCGGGACGCCGCACCGCCATAGTTGCCTGGGAACTTAAACTCTTTGATATCGACATCGCCATCCTGAGTGAGACCCGGCGGACAGGGGAAGGCCAGCTCAAGGAACAAGGTGGAGGTTACACCTTCTGGAAAGGGAAACCAAAGGAAGAATGGTGCCTCCATGGAGTCGGCTTCTCCATCAAAAACAAGCTGGTCGATCACCTCAAAGACTCCCCCTGCGGGGCTAACGAATGCCTCATGACTCTTCGACTCACCTTATCCCGGAACCAGTGTGCCACAGTCATCAGTGCGTGCGCCCCAACACTCAATGCAACTGATGAGGCCAAAGAGGGTTTTTACTCCAACCTCTCAAAATCCCTGTCCTGCGTCCCCGTAGGCTACAAACTGATCCTCCTCGGTGACTTCAATGCCAGGATTGGCAAGGACACAGACGTCTGGGGGGGGGGACGGGGACGTGATTGGCACCTGCTCGATTATGTCATCGTCCGAGCCAGGGATCGCAAGGATGTGCGCATCACCTGCGCTATGACAGGAGAGATGACTGCTGGATGGGCCACCGCCTAATCCGATCCATCATCGACATCAACATAGCCCCAAAGCAGAGTGGGCAGCAGAAGCAGTGCCGCAAAAAAGTCAGTGCCGGAGCACTTAAGGTCCCAGCTAAAAGAGCCCTATACAGCCAGCGCCTCACTGCTAACCTGGCATGCCTTGATGACCCCGAGACGCAGAATGCCCACAGCGCTTGGTCTGCCCTCCAGGCCTCCATAACCAGTGCCTGCAAAGTGACGCTCGGTCACTCGACCAGGAAACACCAGGATTGGTTTGATGAGAATGATCAGGAGATCCAAGAGCTAATGGATTGCAAACGCAGGGCATTTCTGAGCCTCAAGCAACAACCCAACTACGGAGCAGCAAAGCAGCATTACAAACGCTTCAAGGCTGAGGTCCAACAAAAAAAACGGGACCTAAAGAACAGGTGGTGGATGGAGAAAGCACAGGAGATGCAGCAGCTGGCCGACAACCATGATGTGCGAGGATTCTTCATCGCAGTCAAGGCCACCTACGGTCCAAACACCCAAGGCCCCACCCCGCTGCTGGCCAAGAACGGGGAAACACTTATCAAGGACACCGAGGCAGTCGGGGCCTGCTGGAAGGAGCACTTCGAAGATCTCCTCAATCGAGACTCTGCCTTTGACTCGAGTGTTCTCCACTCCATCCCACAGCATACTACCCGCCACCACCTCAATGAGACCCCAACACTGCATGACGTAGAAAAAGCCATAAGACAGCTTAAAAACAACAAGGCTACGGCTGCGGATGGAATCTCTGCTGAGGCATTGAAGTATGGCGGAGAGGCACTGCTGGCGCGAATACACGACCTCATCTCTCTTACCTGGAGGGAGGAGAGCACGCCAGGAGATCTCAGAGATGCAGTGATCGTGACCATCTTTAAAAAAGGGGATAAGTCCGACTGCGGCAACTACAGAGGAATCTCTGTACTATCAGCCACTGGGAAAGTCGTCGCTAGAACCCTCCTTAACCGTCTTCTCCCCGTGGCCGAGGAGCTCCTCCTGGAGTCACAGTGCGGATTTCGTCCCCTCCGGGGCACAATGGACATGATTTTTGCAGCGCGACAGCTACAGGAAAAATGCAGGGAACAGCGCCAGCCCTTATACATGGCCTTCTTCAACCTTACAAAGGCCTTTGACACTATCAACCGCGAGGGTCTATGGAGCATCCTCCTCCGTTTCGGATGCCCTCAAAAGTTCGTCATCATCCTCTGCAAGCTTCACAACGACATGCAGGCTGTGATCCTTACCAACGGATCCATCACAGACCAAATCCACGTCTGGGATCAAACAGGGCTGTGTCATCGCCCCAACCCTCTTCTCAATCTTTCTCACCGCCATGCTCCACCTCACAGTCAACAAGCTCCCCGCTGGAGTGGAACTAAACTACAGAACGAGTTGGAAGCTGCTCAACCTGTGCCGTCTCCAGGCCAGGTCCAAGACCACCCTAACTTCTGTCGTCGAGCCATAGTACGCAGACGATGCCTGCGTCTGCGCGCATACAGAGACTGAACTCCAGGAAGGACATAGTCGACGTATTTACTGAGGCATACGAAAGCATGAGCCTTACGCTAAACATCCGTAAGACAAAGGTCCTCCACCAGCCTGTCTTCGCCGCACAGCACTGCCCTCCAGTCCTGGACACCGTTGACCACTTCCCATATCTCGGGAGCCTCCTATCAACAAGAGCAGGCATCGACGACAGAATCCAACACCGCCTCCAGTGCGCCAGTGCAGCCTTCGGTCGCCTGAGGAAAAGAGGCCCTCAAAACTGCCACCAAGCTCATGGTATACAGGGCTATAGTAATACCTGCCCTCCTGTATGGCTCAGAAACATGGACCATGTACAGCAGACACCTCAAGTTGCTGGAGAAATATCACCAACGATGTTTCCAAGATCCTACAAATCCCCTGGGAGGACAGGCGCACCAACATCAGCGTCCTCGTCCAGGCTAACATCCCCAGCATTGAAGCACTGACCACACTTGATCAGCTCCGCTGGGCAGGCCACATAGTTCACATGCCAGACACGAGACTCCCAAAGCAAGTACTCTACTCGGAGCTCCTTAATGGCAAACGAACCAAAGGTGGGCAGCTACAAGGACACCCTCAAAGCCTCGCTGATAAAGTGCGACATCCCCACTGACACCTGGGAATCCCTGGCCCAAGACCGCCCTAAGTGGAGGAAGTGCATCCAAGAGGGCGCTGAACACCTCGAGTCTCAACACCAAGAGAAATCAAGCGCAGGCAGTGGAAAGAGCGTGCGGCAAACCAGTCCCACCCACCCCTTCCCTCAACGACTATCTGTCCCACCTGTGACAGGGTCTGTGGCTCTCGCATTGGACTGTTCAGCCACAAAAGAACTCACTTCAGGAATGGAAGCAAGTTTTCCTCGATTCCGAGGGACTGCTTATGATGATGACAGCCAGTTAAGTACTTTCTGAAGTGTAATCATTGTTGTAATGTAGGAAACGCTGCAGCCAATTTGCACAAAGCAAGCTCCACATCAACAATGTGATAATGACCAGATAATCTGTTTTAGTGATGTTGACTCATGGATAAATATTGTCTCCCCTGCTCTTCTTGGAAATAGTGCCATAGCATCTTTCACATCCACTTCAACGTCTCATCCGAAAGATGGCATCTCCGACAGTGCAGCACTCTGTCAGCACTGCAATGGAGTGTCAGCCTAGATTTTTGCACTTAAGTCTCTAGGGTGGGACTTGAACCCACAACCTTTGGACTCAGAGGCGAGGGTGTTACCAACTGAGCCACGGCTGACACAATGCGTACTATGAGGAACTCTAAAGAAAACGAGGCATTTCTTACTACCCAGTGTTTACTTATTAAATATGACTATTATTGAAGCTGACTGGATAACTGCAGATAACAAAAATCTCGTAGGGAGGTATTTAGCATTATGTTTAGCAACTATAAGTCCGCAATCCTGAGAACCGGCAGCACATGTATGGCTCTTGTGCAGAGTAAAAGCTGCTTGAATGTGGACCATCCAGCGTGCTGTTAGATTGGGTTTGATTCTAAGATCTCCATTAATGTAAACTTATGGTACAAGTTCAACTAAACTGAGCAGGAAATAATCATTGACTGAAATTAGTCAACTAACTTTCCTATGAAGACTAAAGCTAAAATTAAATTAAAAGTCAAGACAAAGAGTCGAGTCTAAAACTAACATTATTTCTGCAAGTCACTCGTTAACAATCCAACTTTAACATGGTGAAAGGTTTAAATTCAAATAAAGTCTTGGTTGTTAATCACACCTCAGTTTATCATTTATTAACATTTCTTGTGGCTTTGTGAGTTGTGTGAAAAATGTAACAATTATGACATTTGGAAAAAGGCAGGAATGAAAATATGGAAAACAGAAGATAAGGAAAGTCACCATGTGAGGAATTGCAGATGTAACCATGTGTGACATACTGATATGGAATACGCCTTTGCTTCAATATTTCACTGGTGTGATATTTATGTTACAGGTTTTATTGTGGAGCTTAATCTGTGCTTGATACACTCCAGAGCTGTATTGACTTCTTACTAATCCACATCCATTCTCTGGCAGGATGAATTCATTCAGCGGAATCAATGAACCTCAGTAATTAAGATGGTCACTGCATTGGGAAGATACCTGTGGCTTCATTCCAACCATCAACTCGTTTACAAGAACTGGCAGCCAAGGAAGCATCTTCGGAGTGCCTCTGTAATCATCAGAAAAATGTCCCTTCAGCAGCATGGTCTGGTCATCTTCCAGACAGCAATCAATGCTGTTTTGCCTCAAAACATGATCAAGAACAATATGAGCAGAGAAGGAGACAGGCTGATGATACAAAATCAGTGCTTCCCGGTCCATAAGAATGTCTACCTTGTCGGATTTGGAAAGGCTGTGTTGGGAATGGCGGCTGCTGTGGAAGAGATTCTGGGAGACCAGCTGCTCAAAGGAGTGATCAGCGTTCCTTTTGGAATTCAGAAGATTCTTCGGTTGGCTGGAAAAGAGTTAAGATTTTTCTTTCTTACTAACCAATGGTTCTAATGAGTTTTCTCTCAGACCCTTTCCCAACAAACCCAACCAAGGGCATCAAGCTGGAGGAAGACACAGCATGATTATCAATCCATTTTGGGATTGCCTGAACGGCTTAGTTGGTAAATTTGTGGTCCAATGTGAAATGCAACTATACCAACCAGGATTTTCCCAGATTCAATTCCTAGTCTTGCTAACTTAACTAACCTCAGTTTTGGAGAGAAAAAGGGGAGTTACAGTTGGTCTCAACTTGCTCCTGAGCTAAGGAGGTGAAAAATCAGCTGTGGTTCCTGCTGCTGATTCTTACCCAGTGACTCATGCTAGAAAATGCAAATGTGTGGGGATATTGAGTGAGGAAAGAGTTGTCATTGTTGAATAACTTGCCAACGCTCACTATCTACACTCACACATGAAAAATTGAGATTTTGGCATGGTACTGGAGGGTGCCCAGCACCCACTGAATCTTACCGGGACATGAGATATGTGAAGAGAAAAAAATTACTGAAGACAAATGTAGGTCCCTTGCAGTCAGAATCAGGTGAATTTATAATGGGGGAACAAAGAAATGGCAGACCAATTGAACAAATACTTTGGTTCTGTCTTCACTAAGGAAGACACAAATAACCTTCTGGAAATACTAGGGGACCGAGGGTCTAGCGAGAAGGAGGAACTGAAGGAAATCCTTATTAGTCAGAAAATTGTGCTAGGGAAATTGATGGGATTCAAGGCCAATAAATCCCCAGGGCCTGATAGTCTGCATTCCAGAGTACTTAAGGAAATGGCCCTAGAAATAGTGGATGCATTGTTGATCATTTTCCAACATTTTATAGACTCTGGATCAGTCCCTATGCATTGGAGGGTAGCTAATGTAACGTCACTTTTTAAAAAAGGAGGGAGAGAGAAAACAGAGAATTATAGACCGGTTAGCCTGACATCGGTAGTGGGGAAAATGTTGGAATCAATTATTAAAGATGTAATAGCAGTGACAGGATCGGTCCAAGTCAGCATGGATTTATGAAAGGGAAATCATGTTTGACAAATCTTCTAGAATTTTTTGAGGATGTAACTAGTAGAGTGGACAAGGGAGAACCAGTGGATGTGGTATATTTGGACTTTCAAAAAGCTTTTGACAAGGTTCCACACGAGATTAGTGTTGTAGGGGTTTTTCCTTCTACTGTTGCTTGTGACCGGGCGCAACCTTCAGACTATGGTGATTTGAGTTGCTATCACCCGTGGACCCCTTTTCTGCTTATACCCAATTACAGCTTAGTGATATGTTTGATACCACCAATATGTCTGAGGCTACTTATACCCAATCGCAACCTTGATGTTTTGAGGTGTCCTGCACCCCTATCTGGTTCGGACCTCAGAATTTAGGTGGATAATGAGCTTCCCACAATAAAACACTCAGAGATGCAAAAGACAAGAAATGTTCCTGGAAAAGTCAGGTAAGTCCTACTTTATTAAAACCCAGGTGAGCGTTTAAACAAGGTTAAGTGCTAAAGACAACACAAAACTAATACACATGTAATAAAAGTGGTGCGAGCCCCCAAAGTATGGACCAAGTGAAATACAAGGTCGACACACTGGCTTGTTGAACCACTTTGAACTAAGGAAAAAAAAAAGGTTTATGGGAGGAACGGACACAACGAAATTCTACACAAGTTTAAAATTCTTATACCCACTCTATCACCTGCCCCCTCCTTTACACCTAACTAGCCTAAGCTGACAGTTGGGAGAGGACTCCAGGGTGATACTCACAGTTTCCTTTGACGGGTATAGTAGGTCCCACCTTAAATCGGATTTGCTCCAGTTATCCTCGGAGGTTGTATGGGCTCGCAGTTGTGTTTCTTCTCGGTCGGGTGAGTTGTCGGTGTGGACTGGGGTGAATGTTGCCTCCCCCGGTCACCTCGGTCATCGGTTGTCCAGTCGGTGGGCCTCGGAACGCGGTCCTGGTGTGCGGCTCGGTTGCTTAGGGCAAGGTTGGGCCCCCCTTTTTCTCTTCCTTGGTTTTCGGTCGCTGGTTTAGCACACGGGTGGAGTCTAGGTCCGCTGGTGGCAGTTGTCTTTGGCCGCTCCGAAGTTCTTTAGCCTGGGTCATTCTTTTGCGAGGCTGAGTCCCTCTCTCTTCCTTCGAGGTGTCGTCAGGTCCCCTTGTCTGTTCTTCAAGTGCTGCCAGCTCTCTCTTTTATACCCGGTTCGGTTCCGGCCCTTTTCGCGTCCAAACTGAATCAGTGTCTCATTGTTTGTTAAGGTAAAGCATTGTTTCATGTGCACCTCGGTGTCTGATAGTCTGGCTGGCTATTGTGTCAGGGTTGGGATGCACTGAGGTGTTGGCCTTTCCTATTGTCTTTATGTACATGGGTAATGGGCTGGTGATGGGCCATTCTCCTTGATTAGATCCAGGTAAGCTGCCCTTTACAAAATGGGCCGGGTATTCCCTATTGGTCGAGGATTTCCCTACTTCTGGCCCGGCTCGATTCACTGGCCGGCCTAGAATGCACTTTCCCGGGATTGGCTGGCTTCTCAGCCTGCCTGTGGTCCCGAATTCACACATTGTTTGGCCACAGACATATTTTCCAGCCTGCCTTTCTTTCTGCGGCTTGCCTTGGCCAAAGTTCGATTAAAAGGGTGTATGGAATTATCCCATGCTCTATTTCCTTGTTAACGTGTGCCTTTTATTTGTGTAGTACTGGATTTTCGACCCTTACAGTGTGCAAAATTAAAGCACATGGTATTGGGGGTAATGTATTGACGTGGATAGAGAACTGGTTGGCAGACAGGAAGCAAAGACTAGTGGGGTACCGTAAGGTTCAGAGTTGGGACACCAGCTATTTACAATATACATTAATGATTTAGACTAAGGAATTGAATGTAATATTTCGAAGTTTGCAGATGACACTAAGCTGGGTGGCAATGAGCTGTGAGGAGGATACTAAGAGGCTGCAGGGTGACTTGGACGGGTTAGCTGAGTGGGCAAATGCCTGGCAGATGCAGTATAATGTCGATAAATGTGAGGTTATCCACTTTGGTGGCAAAAATAGGAAAGCAGAATATTATCTGAATGGTGACAGATTAGGAAAAGGGGAGGTGCAACGAGACCTGGGTGTCATGGTACATCAGTCATTGAAAGTTGGCATGCAGGTACAGCAGGTGGTAAAGAAGGCAAATGGCATGTTGGCCTTCATAGCGAGAGGATTTGAGTATAGGAGCAGGAAGGTCTTACTGCAGTTGTACAGAGCCTTGGTGAGGCCACACCTTGAATATTGTGTACAGTTTTGGTCTCCTAATCTGAGGAAGGACATTCTTGCTATTGAGGGAGTGCAGCGAAGGTTCACCAGACTGATTACCGGGATGGCAGGACTGACATATGAAGAAAGACTGGATCAACTAGGCTTATATTCACTGGAGTTTAGAAGAATGAGAGGGGATCTCATAAAACATATAAAATTCTGATGGGATTGGACAGGTTAGATGCAGGAAGAATGTTCCCGATGGGGAAGTCCAGAACCTGTCTAAGGATAAGAGGTAAGTCATTTAGGACCGAGATGAGGAGAAACTTCTTCACTCAGAGAATTGTGAACCTGTGGAATTTTTTGCCACAGAAAATTGTTGAGGCCAGTTCGTTAGATATATTCAAAAGGGAGTTAAATGTGGCCCTTACAGCTAAAGGGATCAAGGGATATGGAGAGAAAGCAGGAATGGGGTACTGAAGTTGCATGATCAGCCATGATCATATTGAATGGTGGTGCAGGCTCGAAGGGCCAAATGGCCTTCTCCTGCACTTATTTTCTATATTTCTATGAGTCACCACCTTCAGAAGTCCTCCTTGTTCAAACTCCACTGGAGATGCAAGGTCACCTTGTCAAGAAGATTTAAAATCTGATCCCTACAATGACCTTAAAATAAACAGGATCTTAAAACACCATCTTGAGGAAGACCTTAGTATCTGGTATCAATACTCTTTCAAAATTGTATTAGAAAAAGGGACCATAACTGATGAGACATAATATCTTTTCAAATTTCTAGTTGATTACAGATAAATATTTACCTGATCAAAGCACATTTCAACTGCTTACTATTTGCAGCCATGGTATTGGGTTCCAATGGACCAAATTCCTCCAACTTACTCTTGTAATATCCTCAATCTGACTAGTGTATTACATACGCTATCAACAGCAACAACTTGTATTTATATAGCGCCTTTAACGTAGTGAAACATTACAAGGCGTTTCACAGGAGTATTATGAGACAAAAATTTGACACCAAGGAGAAATTAGGGCAGTCAAAGAGGTAGGTATTAAGGAGTGTCTTGGAGGAGAAAAGAGAGGCGGAGAGGTTTAGGCAGATAATTCCAGAGCTTGGGGCCTAGGCAACAGAAGACATAGCCACCAATGGTTGAGCGATTATAATCATGGATGCTCAAGAGAGCAGAATTAGAGGAGCACAGACATCTCGGAGGGTTGTGGGGCTGGAGGAGATTACAGAGATAGGGAGGGGGGAGGCCATGGAGGGATTTGAAAACAAGGATGAGAATTTTGAAATTGAGGCGTTGCTTCACCGGGAGCCAGTGTAGGTCAGCGAGCACAGGGATGATGGGTGAGTGGGACTTGGTGTGAGTTAGGAGACGGGCAGCCGAGTTTTGGATCACCTCTAGTTTACGTAGGGTAGCGTGAGGAAGGCCAGCCAAGAATAAGGGTGCATTTATGCTACAAGTTTACCATCAGTGCAAAGTTGTTTTAGATTTACAACAATGCTAAATTTGTGTAGTATAAATGGTGTGTAAAGGCTCTGGAAGGAGTATCACTGTGGGCAGGCTTGACTCTGGATTTAGGCTCCACACACTATAACTGCAGTATCGGTGCAAAGTGAAGCTATGGCTCAGTGGGTAGCGCAGTTGCCTCTGAGTCTGAAGGTTGTGGGTTAAAGTCCCACTCCAGGGACTTGAGCACAAAAATCTAGGCTGACACTCCAATGCAGTGCTGAGGGAAGTGTTGCACTGTTAGAGGTCTGCTCTCTGAGGTGGATGTAAAAGATCCCACTGCACTATTTCGAAGAAGAGCAGGGAAGTTATCCCCAGTGTCCTGCCTAATATTTATCCTTCAATCAACATAACAAAAGCAGCGTCTCTCACGACCTCAGGACTTCCCAAAGCGCTTTACAGCCAATGAAGGACTGTTGTAATGTAGGAAACGCGGCAGCTAATTTGCGCAAGCGAGCTCCCAGAAACAACAATGTGATAATGACTAGATAATCTGTTTTAATGATGTTGATTGAGGGATAAATATTGGCCAGCACACGGGGATAATTTCCCCGCTCTTCTTCGAAATAGTGCCATGGGATCTTTTGCATCCACTTGAGAGAGTAGACAGGGCCTTGGTTCAACGTCTCATCTGAAAGACGGCACCTTCGATAGTGCAGCACTCCCACAGCACTGCAATAGAGTGTCAGCAGAGCGTTTTATGCTCAAGTCTCTGGAGTGGGACTTGAACCCACAACCTTCTGACTCAGTGGCGAGAGTGCTACCCACTGAGACACAGCTGAGAGTAGAAGTTAAAAAGACTGAGCCATTTGGGTTTGATCCGCGCTCTGTGCTGAGTTAGATGGTATCAACCATGGCAGCAGTAGAGGTGCTACAATTGGCATGAGTTAGGGAGGGGGGTCGGGGGGCAAATTAACTTGGGTTGGACTCGCCATTCCTGGTTGCTATTGAGTGGCCCCTGCTTGAACCACATCAGATTAGGTCGAGAATTGTCAGATCTGTGATGTCCTCCATGGTTCAATATGCACCAGCAAGGATCAAATATAAAAGATGGCCACTTAGGCACGGTACCTGAGGACAACGAATTGTGATACAGGAAGAAATCGAAGCCTTCAGGAAAGGGGAGGTAATTGGTTGACGAAAGAAACAATCCAAAAAAGGATTTGCATTGCAAATTATACACTGTTTAGCAAATATATGGGAAAAAAATGATACAGTAGGTCAACGCATTTCAGATTGTCTCCACTGTTTAACTGCTTCACTCCTGATAACTCTACAGGGACATGCTTTTAAGACCTCAAACAAAAATACATGTGATGGAAGGAGCCAGGTATAACCTCCCTGATGAGAATGCTTTAAAGGCAGCGAACAGCATCCGTCATTTAGCGCAAGGACTTACTGCAAATGACCTGCTCTTTGTGCTTATCTCAGGTACACAAATTCTTTTGCCTCATCCTCATATATCTGCCGTAGAGATTAATCCACCGCCTCCAGTTTACACAGATCAGTGCCCACTAATCCTGCGGCGGACGCACAGCCCTGCTGTTGTAACAGTTTTAAATATTAATTGAAATAAATGACGGAGATCATTGGCTGCTTGTGGCTGAATGTATACCAGTGTGTGATATTGGTGCCAGATCTGATCTCTGCAGAGTTAGTTGATTTAGCAGCCAGGAAGCAGGGAAAATCCATACCTCAGAAGCAAGAAGTGGAGAATTCTTTTTTAACGCAGATTGTTATGATCTGGAGTGCACTGCCTGAAAGGGTGGTGGAAGCAGATTCAAAAGCAAATTGGATAATTACTTGAAGGGTAAAACATTTCAAGGCTATGGGGCAATGTTCTCCCCCATAATGTTATTCTTGGTTGTGAGGCCCATTCACAGCATGTAGTGCGTGGCCGCGCAAATTATAGGGAATGTGCTGTGGGGAAAGGGCAGGGGAGTGGAACTAATTGGATCGCTCTTTCAATGAGCCAGCACAGGCATGATGGGCCGAATGGCCTCTTTCTGTGCTGTGTCATTTTATGATTCATACACAGGGTAGAAAGAGAAAAAATAAGCCAAGGATAATGTATTTGCTTCATGGGTTCTTGGCTTAAAAATTCATAGCAACACATTGCTATTAAGAACTAGTTCGTTTATTAACAAAGGTTTAACAATCACACTACACTAGGGTTTCTATTAATGATTGCTATCCATTGATGAACTCTCTAACAGAAAGTGTGTGTGTGGACCCAGTGAGGTCAGATTAGGTTTCGGCTGTGATGCACACATCAGTTGAATAGCTTGCTGACATTTACCATCACAGATGAAAAATGGCTATTTAGGCAAGATAATCATGGGATGTACCTCAAAACAAGGTCATTTCTAACATAAAGGGCCCAAGTTTTCACATGATTTGCGCCTGATCTTTAGGAGCAACTGGTGGAGAACGCACTATCTTAGAAATCGCAATTCTCCACATTTTTTTTTCTGCAGTTCTAGTCAGGTAGAACAGTTCTACTTTGGAACAGAATTTTTTCTTCAAAGGGGGCGTGTCCGGCCACTGACGCCTGATTTCAAAGTTTCCACAGTGAAAACGTACTCCAAACTAACTTAGAATGGAGCAAGTGAAGATTTTTGTAGAACTGAAAAAACCTGTTCTACACATTAAAAAAATCAGGCGCAGGTTACAAATTAGGCGTCCAGAACGAGAGGGGGGGGTGGAAGGGAAGTCATTAAATTCTACAATAAATCCTTATTTATACTTCTACAAATATTATACAAATAAATCCAACCTGAATAAACATTTATAAGCAAAGAAAAGATTAAATAAACCATCTTCCTACCTGTGTGAAAGTGCTTCAGGCACGGAGAATGCTGCAGTCAGCCTGAGGCGCCCGTTCTTCCTGCGGGGGTGGGGGGGGAGAGGAGGCGCCCGTTCTTCCCGCGGGGGGGCGGAGGAGGCGTCCGTTCTTCCCGCGGGGGGGGGAGGAGGCGTCCGTTCTTTCCCGCGGGGGGGGGAGGAGGCGCCAGTTCTTCCCGCGGGGGGGCGGAGGAGGCGTCCGTTCTTTCCCGCGGGGGGGGGAGGAGGCGCCAGTTCTTCCCGCGGGGGGGCGGAGGAGGCGTCCGTTCTTTCCCGCGGGGGGGGGAGGAGGCGCCAGTTCTTTCCCGCGGGGGGGGGGAGGAGGCGCCCGTTCTTTCCCGCGGGGGGGCGGAGGAGGCGCCAGTTCTTACGGCGGGGGGGAGGAGGCGCCTGTTCTTTCCCGCGGGGGGGGGGGGGAGGAGGCGCCCGTTCTTCCTGCGGGGGGGGGGGAGGAGACAGTGAGAAGGCTGCAAGTGCTGATGTGCTGATGGCAATGTGCTTTTAATAAAAAATGTTCAAAAATTAAACAGCTACAAAGAATGCCAAAAATGGCCGAGTGCCAATGTTTCCTTTACACTGCGCATGCGCGAATGCTCCAACGCGCACGCGCAGCGTTGCCGGCAGGAAAAAAAACTAATTTAAATAGTACCCGCCCCCTCCCACTTACAAAATCGGCGCGAGTGTAGGCTCCGTCCCCCTGGGCGCCGCGCCAGGCAGACAAGGAGCTGCAGAACGCACCAGAATTGCGAGTTTTTTTTCCGGCATTGTTTTAGGCGCGAAAAACGGGCGCCCAGCTCGGAGGGGCGCCCGTTTTTTATCGTGTGGAAACTTGGGCCCAAAGTAACAGGAAAAGTGAGTAAATTGGATAGGGCAAAAATAAATTAGGCAATGGACTGTGGTTGATTTTGAGGTTGTTCTTCAATTATATATATTTTTTGCACTGATGCAAGTTTGATTTGATGTTGGTCAAGCTGCTCTGGGGAGGGATCTATACAAGCTCCGTGGGGGTGAGGGGCGGAATGAAATCCAGGAGAGCCTACTGACAGATTGTTGTGCTTCTCCTTATGGACAGCTGCAGAGTGGCACCATTGGAGGCTCAGCAACATGCCATATGCCTTCCCTCAAGGCCACAGGAGCTGTTAAGTGTGACAAGGCCTGTAGATGAGAATAAATGGAGAAATTATGGAGGGCTTTGTCACCTCATTAAAAAAATATATTGTTTTCAGTTTAACTAAACCTCTCCACCTATCTATGCCTCTCTTTCTTCCTTTAAGATGCTCTTTAAAACCGACCTCATCTGCCCTAATTTCTCCTTATGTGGTTCGGTGTCAAATTTTGTTTTAGATGCTCTTGTGAAGCGTCTCGGGACGTTTTAATATGTTAAAGGTGCTATATAAATACAAATTGTTGCTCTTGATGCTATTCTGGATTGAATGTAAATCATTTAAGAGAAGTTTTTAAACTGTTACAACTTTCAGGACAAAGCACACTATGTGATTGGTGGACTTTGAACTGTGAACATAAGAACATAAGAATTAGGAACAGGAGTAGGCCATCTAGCCCCTCGAGCCTGCTCCGCCACTCAACAAGATCATGGCTGATCTGGCCGTGGACTCAGCTCCACTTACCCGCCCGCTCCCTGTAACCCTTAATTCCCTTATTGGTTAAAAATCTATCTATCTGTGATTTGAATACATTCAATGAGAGAGCCATGTGACTTTGACAACGGCAAGTCACTGATGATGTCATGAGAGGAATCTTGGTCATGTTACATCCATTATTTGCTAAAATTCAAACACTAATCAAGAGAACATTTGATGCAAAAATAGAGTTCAGATTTAAATTTGGTCAGATTCAAAAGGATGGGAAGACGAAAAAAAACTTAACACACTAATGTTAAGCTTTCTTTTTGATTTTACTTCTCCTTTTGGAGTCTGAGTACTCCATGCACCCTCCCTGGGTGGCAGGATGGGCTCCCAGATCTAGAAGAATCATAGAATCTTGCAGCACAGAAGGAGGCCATTCGGTCCACCTTGCCTGTGCCGGCTCTTTGAAAGAGTTGTCCAATTGAGTCCCACACCCCAGCTTTTCCCCACAACCCTGCAAATTAGTCCTCTTCAACTACACGTCCAACTGCCTTTTAAGAGTTCCAATGGAATCTGATTCCACCACCCTTTCAGGTAGGGCGTTCCAGATCTTAACAATCCTCTGTGTGAAGTAATTTCTGCTCATTTTCATTCTAGTTCTTTTATCAATTATTTTAAATCTATGATCTCCGGTTACCGACCCACTTGCCAGAGGAAGCAGTTTCTCCCTACTTGCTCTATCAAAATCCCTCATAATATTAGGTCTCAAGAAAATCATGCAACATTGTTAAATATCGTTGTATCGCATAATTACATGTCTCAACAGGTTTCAATCCTTTTAAAAGGTGCCAATCGACCACAAGTTAATTACCATCTCTGGGAGTTCACATGCCCACTAGTTTGTGAGGGTATTTATTTTCTCCAATCTCTAGAAAGAAAGAAGAATTTGCATTTATATAGCGCCTTTCACAACCATCGGACATTGCCAAGCGCTTTGCAGCCAATTAAGTACTTTTGGAGTGTAGTCACAGTTGTAATGTAGAAAACACAGCAGCGAATTTGTGCACAGCAAGCTCCCACAAACAGCAATGTGATAATGATCAGATAATCTATTTTTGTTATGTTGATTGAGGGATAAATATTGGCCAGGACACCGGAGTTAACACCCCTGCTCTTCTCCGAAATAGTGCCATGTGGTCTTTCCCATCCACCTGAGAGGGCAGACAGGGCCTTGATTTAATGTCTCATCTGAAAGACTGCACTAGAGTAGCTGGATGGGCCGAATGGCCTCCTGGGCTATAAAATTCTATAATTCTAGATCTGGAAGCCCATCCTGCCACCCAGGGAGGGCGCATGAAGCAGTCAGACTCCAAAAGGAGAAGAAAAATTAAAAAGAAAACTTAACATTACAGTGTGTTTTTCTCATCTTCCCTAGCTTGTGTGAACTTTATGCTTCATGTTGGATTTTATCATGCAGTGGTCGTGTGCTAGAGACTTGATATTCTTATGTCCCTAATAATTATTTTAAATTCTTTCTTTAGGAGGGGGTTCAGCTTTACTGCCAGCCCCAATACCCCCAGTCACTTTGGAGGAGAAACAAAGCCTGACTAAACAACTTGCTGCTAAAGGGGCAACGATTCAAGAACTCAACACAGTCCGCAAGACGCTCTCCCTGTTGAAGGGCGGAGGTTTAGCTAGAGCTGCTTATCCTGCTCAGGTCTGTATCCTTCTTCTGTATTCTGACTGAGACTTTGTTGATTATGAAGCTTTGAATGAGATAATAACTTTTATTTATATAGCGCCTTTAACGTAGTAAAACGTCCCAAGGCGCTTCACAGCAGTGTTACAAGACAAAACACATAAACTTGACACCGAGCCACAAAAGAAGAAATTAAGGCAGATGACCAAAAGTTCGTTTAAAGAGGTAAGTTTTAAGGAGCGTCTTAAAGGAGGAAAGAAAGGTAGAGAGGCGGAGAGGTTTAGGGAGGGAGTTCCAGAGCTTAGGGCCCAAACAGCCGACGGCACGGCCACCGATGGTTGAGCAGTTAAAATGAGGGATGTTCAAGAGGTCAGAATTTGAGGAACACAGATATCTTGTGGGGTTGTGAGGCTGAAAAAGATTACAGAGATAGGGAGGGGCAAGACCATGGAGTGATTTGTAAACAAGGATGAGAATTTTGAAATCAAGGCATTGTTTAACTGGGAGCCAATGTAGGTCAGAAAACACAGGGGTGATGGGTGATCATGACTTGGTGCGAATTAGGACAGGCTGCTGAGTTTTGGATGACCTCAAGTTTGCGTAGTGTAGAATGTGAAAGGCCAGGAGTGAGTTGAAGTAGTCAAGTCTAGAGCTAACAAAGGCATGAATGAGGGTTTCAGCAGCAGAAGAGCTGAGGCAGGGGCAAAGGCGGTTTTAGTTATGCCATGGATATGTGGCTGGAAACTCAGGGTCAAATATGAAACCTAGGTTGCGAACACCCTCACCTTCAGATTGATGCTATGGAGAGAGATGGAGTCAGTGGTTAGGGAACGCAGTTTGTGGCAGGGACCAAAGATAATGCCTTCGGTCTTCCCAATATTTTTAAAATTGAAACGTAGGACCTCAAAAGTAGTAATCTCAGGATTGCTACCAGTGCCACGTGCTAGTCAGAGTAGGAATCGCAGGATAGCTCAGATGAATACGTGGCTTGAGCAGTGGTGCAGCAGGGAGAGATTCAAATTCCTGGGGCATTGGAACCGGTTCTGGGGGAGATGGGACCAGTACAAACCGGACAGTCTGCACCTGGGCAGGACCGGAACCAATGTCCTAGGGGGAGTGTTTGCTAGTGCTGTTGGGGAAGAGTTAAACTAATATGGCAGGGGGATGGGAACCAATGCAGGGAGACAGAGAGAAACAAAAAGGAGATAAAGCAAAAGACAGAAAGGAGATGAGTAAAAATGGAGGGCAGAGAAACCCAAGGCAAAAAACAAAAAGGGCCACTGAATATAAAGGGGCTGCAGGAGGGGTCAAAACTAAAAATCATGGTTTAAAAAAAAGTATTAAAACACTCTACCTAAATGCACGCAGCATCGAAATAAAGTAAATGAGTTGACGGCACAAATTATTACAAATGGGTATGATTTGGTGGCCATTACAGAAACATGGTTGCAGGGTGGCCAAGACTGGGAATTAAACATACAGGGGTATCTGACAATTCGGAAAGATAGACAAGAAGGGAAAGGAGGTGGGGTAGCTCTGTTAATAAAGGATAATATCAGGACAGTTGTGAGAGACGATATTGGCTCTAATGAACAAAATGTTGAATTATTGTGGGTGGAGATTAGAGATAGTAAGGGGAAAAAGTCACTGGTGGGCGTAGTTTATAGGCCCCCAAATAATAACTTCACGGTGGGGCGGGCAATAATCAAGGGAATAATGGAGGCATGTGAAAAAGGAACGGCAGTAATCATGGGGAATTTTAACCTACATATCGATTGGTCAAATCAAATCGCACGGGGTAGCCTGGAGAAGGAATTCATAGAATGCATACGGGATTGTTTCTTAGAATAGTATGTTACAGAACCTACAAGGGAGCAAGCTATCTTAGATCTGGTCCTGTGTAATGAGACAGGAATAATAAACGATCTCCTAGTAAAAGATCCTCTCGGAATGAATGATCACAGTATGGTTGAATTTGTAATACAGATTGAGGATGAGGAAGTAGTGTCTCAAATGAGCGTACTATGCTTAAACAAAGGGGACTACAGTGGGATGAGGGCAGAGTTGGCTAAAGTAGATTGGAAACACAGACTAAACGGTGGCACAATTGAGGAACAGTGGAGGACTTTTAAGGAGCTCTTTCATAGTGCTCAACAAAAATATATTCCAGTGAAAAAGAAGGGCGGTAAGAGAAGGGATAACCAGCTGTGGATAACGAAGGAAATCAAATTAAAAACCAAGCGTATAAGGTGGCCAAGGTTAGTGGGAAAATAGAAGATTGGGAACATTTTAAACGACAGCAAAGAATGACTAAGAAAGCAATAAAGAAAGGAAAGATAGATTACGAAGGTAAACTTGCGCAAAACATAAAAACGGATCGTAAAAGCTTTTACAGATATATAAAACGAAAAAGAGTAACTAAAGTAAATATTGGTCCCTTAGAAGATGAGAAGGGGGATTTAATAATGGGAAATGTGGAAATGGCTGAGACCTTAAAACAATTATTTTGCTTCGGTCTTCACAGTGGAAGACACAGAAACCATGCCAGAAATTGCTGGTCACAGGAATGTGGGAAGGGAGGACCTTGAGACAATCACTATCACTAGGGAGGTAGTGCTGGACAGGCTAATGGGACTCAAGGTAGACAAGTCCCCTGGTCCTGATGAAATGCATCCCAGGGTGTTAAAAGAGATGGCGGAAGTTATAGCAGATACATTCGTTATAATCTACCAGAATTCTCTGGACTCTGGGGAGGTACCAGCGGATTGGAAAGCAGCTAATGTAACGCCTCTTTTTAAAAAAGGGGGCAGACAAAAGGCAGGTAACGATAGGCCGGTTAGTTTAACATCTGTAGTGGGGAAAATGCTTGAAACTATCATTAAGGAAGAAATAGCGGGACATCTAGATAGGAATAGTGCAATCAAGCAGACGCAGCATGGATTCATGAAGGGGAAATCATGTTTAACTAATTTACTGGAATTCTTTGAGGATATAACGAGCATGGTGGATAGAGGTGTACCGATGGATGTGGTGTATTTAGATTTTCAAAAGGCATTCAAAAAGGTGCCATACAAAAGGTTACTGCAGAAGATAAAGGTACGCGGAGTCAGTGGAAATGTATTAGCATGGATAGAGAATTGGCTGGCTAACAAAAGCAGAGAGTCGGGATAAATGGGTCCTTTTCGGGTTGGAAATCGGTGGTTAGTGGTGTGCCACAGGGATCGGTGCTGGGACCACAACTGTTTACAATATACATAGATGACCTGGAAGAGGGGACAGAGTGTAGTGTAACAAAATTTGCAGATGACACAAAGATTAGTGGGAAAGCGGGTTGTGTAGAGGACACAGAGAGGCTGCAAAGAGATTTAGATAGGTTAAGCGAATGGGCTAAGGTTTGGCACATGGAATACAATGTCGGAAAGTGTGAGGTCATCCACCTTGGGAAAGAAAACAGTAAAAGGGAATATTATTTGAATGGGGAGAAATTACAACATGCTGCGGTGCAGCGGGACCTGGGGGTCCTTGTGCATGAATCCCAAAAAGTTAGTTTGCAGGTGCAACAGGTAATCAGGAAGGCAAATGGAATGTTGTCCTTCATTGCGAGAGGGATGGAGTACAAAAGCAGGGAGGTCCTTCTGCAACTGTATAGGGTATTGGTGAGGCCGCACCTGGAGTACTGCGTGCAGTTTTGGTCACCTTACTTAAGGAAGGATATACTAACTTTGGAGGGGGTACAGAGACGATTCACTAGGCTGATTCCGGAGATGAGGGGGTTACCTTATGATGATAGATTGAGTAGACTGAGTCTTTACTCTGTTGGAGTTCAAAAGGATGAGGGGTGATCTTATAGAAACATTTAAAATAATGAAAGGGATAGACAAGATAGAGGCAGAGAGGTTGTTTCCACTGGTCGGGGAGACTAGAACTAGGGGGCACAGCCTCAAAATACGGGGGAGCCAATTTAAAACCGAGTTGAGAAGGAATTTCTTTTCCAGAGGGTTGTGAATCTGTGGAATTCTCTGCCCAAGGAAGCAGTTGAGGCTAGCTCATTGAATGTATTCAAGTCACAGATAGATAGATTTTTGACCAATAAGGGAGTTAAGGGTTATGGGGAGTGGGCGGGTAAGTGGAGCTGAGTCCACGGCCAGATCAGCCATGATCTTGTTGAATGGCGGAGCAGGCTCGAGGGGCTAGATGGCCTACTCCTGTTCCTAATTCCTATGTTCTTATGTTTATTGAAAGAAAATTTCTGCTCATCCAGTACTGGATGTCGGACAAGGGATCTGACAATTTAGATACCAAGCAGGGGTTGAGAGGAGTGGTGGAGAGGCAAAGCTGGGTGTCGTCAGCGTACATGTGGAAACTGACTCCGTGTTTTCGGATGATAAGTCCAAGGGGCAGTGTAAAAATGAGAAATAAGAGGGGGCCAAGGGCAGATCCTTGGGGGACACCAGAGGTAATGATACAGGAGTGGGAAGAGAAGCCATTGCAGGAGATTTTCTGGCTACGATTAGATAGATAAGAACGGAACCAGGCGAGTGCAGTCCCACCTAGCTGGATGTTGATGGAGAGGCGTTGGAGGAGGATGGAGTGGTAACTGTGTCAAAGGCTACAGACAGGTCCAGAAGGATGAGGAGGGATAGTTTACCTTTGTCACACTCACAAAGGATATCTTTTGTGACTTTGATGAGATTCGTTTCAGTGCTGTGACAGGGGTGAAAACCAGATTGAAGGGATTCAAGGAAAGATGGTCACGGATTTGGGAGGCGACAACACGTTCAACAGAAAAGGGAGGTTGGAGATGGGTTGATAGCTAGCAAGCAAAGTGGGGTCAAGGGTTGTTTGTTTGAGGAGAGGGGTGATTGACAGCAGATTTGAAGGAGAGGGGAACAGTACCTGAGGAGAGAGAACCGTTAACAATGTCGGCTAACATGGGAGCCAAAAAAGGAAGTTGGATGGTCAGCAGTTTAGTGGGAATAGGGTCAAGAGAGCAGGAAGTGGGTCCCATGAACAAGATGAGTTTGGAGAGATCGAGAGGGGAGATCAAAGAGAAACTCGAGAAAGGTGTGAGTTTAGGGCTAGGGCAGGTGGGAGCCTCAGATGAAGTTTGGCCCTGTGGGTTAGGTGAAGAAAGGGAACTCGCAGAGGCACCTGATCGAATGGTCTCAATCTTTGAGACAAAGAAGTACATGAGCTCCTCACACTTGTTGGAGGTGAGTGTGGTGGAGACAGGGGAGAGGGGTTTAAGGAGACAGTTAGCAGTAGAGAATAGTAGCCAGGGGTTATTTTTGCAATCCAGAATGATCTTGGAATAGTGAGCAGTTTTTGTAGACAAAAGTAGGAACCGTTAATGTTTTATGTGTTCGAGCCAGATTTGCCGATGAATGACTAAACCGGTTGTCTGCCAGAACCGTTCAAATCTGTGCCCTTTTGACTTGAGGGAGCGAAGATGAGGGCTGTACCAGAGGGAAATGGCCAGCATGGGAGAGAGTAATCTTTTTAATAGGGACCGGGGTATCAAAGGTGGTGGAGGATGTGGCTGCACAAACGTCATTGTTAAAAGAGGGCCAAAGGTTGGACAGTTTTGAGTTGATGAGTGCAATCTCTTACAACTGCACTTAAGTGCAAGCATTCCAACATTATAACAGTGACAACACTTCAAAAAAGTACTTCATCGGCTGTAAAGCGCATTGGGATGTCCAGTGGGCGTGAAAGCCGCTATATAAATGCAAGTCTTTGAAACTGTAAGTAGAAACAGATTTTTAGCCTATTTTCTCTGTCTTCTTCTTAAAGATTCTAAGTCCTGCTTGGGTGCTGTTCTATGAGTGCTGACACCCCTCCAATACCTCACACAAGTGGACATTCATTAGGGGTGAACCTAGACAGTGAATTTGAGCAGTGTATTTGATGATGTGAATCACTGTAGCTGAGCACAATGTTGCACTTTGTTGCAAGTCACTATGTAGCACTTCCAGCAAGGTGGCAGTCATGAGCAGGGACATAGTCCTGTTTTCTCCTTCCTGGTTTAAGCAGTGCTGAACCCATTTGTAGCCTTTTCTGCTGCCTCTTTGATGACACCACCCAACTCGGGAATCAAAACTGGAACGTATGACGCAGTTCCACACCATGTAGTGTATTCACCCACTTAGCTTAAGGATGTCTATGTTGATGGAGTGATGGATGGTGACGAGTTTAGTAAGCAACAAGCCTATGTTAGCTCAATAAAAGATGGGCCAGAAATTGTGGGGGGTAATGACGGCAAACTAACAGTGATCGCCACGTTACCTCTCTGAAACTGACCGCAACTTCAGGATTTAGTACATGCTCATCTAAACGCAAAAATCCTTAAGTTGCGGTCAGTCATTCACTGCGCTGACACAGGTTGTGTTGTGGACCACACACAACCCCCCCCCCCCACCGCCCATCCCAAAACCACTGTAGCTGACAATCGGTATAATCAATGAAACTGATAAAAACTTGGGCTTTTCAGCGGTATTATCGCTGTTAAACATTAAATGTTGGAATAGGTATAACTGGGGTTTTAAAAGCGGATTCTCTGGTTATCTAACGTTCTGGCCTTGAAAAATGAATTTCTCCACTATGATAAAAATTACAATTTTTAAAAAAGTTTAAACATTTTTTATTTTTTTAAAGTTTGTTAATGATATTTCAGCTTCTATCTTATCTCCATCTGAGAGTCCCAATCTTTGTTTTGCTCTCTGTAACCTTTTTTTTTAAAAATCCGGTTAACTGCTTCCTCGCCATAGATGCTGCCTGACATACTGAGATTTCCAGCATTTTCTGTTTTTAGCACTGCATCTAACCTCTGCTTGTACACAGTGAAATGTTGTCAATAAAAAGCTAATGATACCAACAGGTAGTTTTGATCAGAGATTGTGTTAACAATTGAGACCATCTTTGGTGTTAGGACTCTAAACACAAGCTAATTTAAACAGGAGAGCTTGTAATAGTGTTGTAGTCAGGTTGAAATAGAAAGCAATATAAAATATGATCCTTTTGTTTGGCAGGTGGTGAGTCTCATCATGTCTGATGTTATTGGAGACGATTTGGAGTTTGTAGCTAGTGGCCCGACTGTACCTAGCTCACAAAGCAAAGAAGACTGTCACACGGTTCTGTCAAAATATAACCTGATACAATCCATGCCAGAATCTGTAAAAGAAATTCTGTCTCAGCCCAGCACGAGTCTGAGCCAAGAAGAAACTCAAGATTTTGCTCATGTTTGTAATTTTGTTGTGGGGTCAAATGCAATTGCCTTGGAGGAAGCCAAAAGCAAATCAGAAAGCTTGGGCTATAACACTTCTGTTCTGTCTACTGTGATGAGCGGCGATGTCAGGACTGTGGCCAGATTGTACAGTCTTTTGATTAGCTATGTGTGCTCAGTTCTGGCAGCTGCCAGTTCAAAATGTGTACATGCAAGCAACCTGAAAAATGAGATCCTGCAGATGGTTGCAGACATGGGGCTTCCCGACTTCCATCTAGACGGCTGCGTGGCGCTGGTGGAGGACACACTGAGCTCCAGGAAACCAATATGCCTTCTGGCAGGTGGTGAAACTACAGTTCGGCTCCAGGGCAAAGGTAAAGGCGGTCGAAATCAGGAGCTGGCCTTGCGCGTAGCCTTGGAATTACACCGTGCAAAATCCAAGATTCCACAGGATCCCCTTACAAAGCACGAGGTTGTTTTCCTTAGTGGGGGGACCGACGGACAGGATGGGCCGACCGAGGCAGCTGGTGCGTTTGCTTACACTGAACTGGTCGATAAGGCCGTCAGTGAAGGGCTTGGCATAGAGGACTTTCTAAATAACAACGACTCCTTTACCTTCTTTAGCAAGTTCAATAATGGGGCTAATCTGATTGTGACAGGCCTGACAAGTACGAATGTCATGGATGTGCAGGCAATTATTATTCAGCCCAAGGAAATGTAAGTAAAGAATTAGACTTTCGCCAGAGAAAGGAGACAAATACAGAAATTAAAGCATTTTGTGGAGACAGGGTGTTTCTCTAATTACTAGGATCCATAAACATGGGACATAATTTTTACTGTATTTTATTCTTTCACCAATCCTATTAGCGTTACGATGTGTGAATTTAAGAGCAGTGTTATCTTACAAAAGAAACACTGTTCTATTCCCCCTCTCCATTAATTGTATCGGCAAAGGGAACAGGGATCTATGGTTTTGACATGTTGAGCACTGGCATTACAAGTTAATGCAAACAACCTTTGGATTTGCTGTGCCACAGGTAAGCAGCATATAAATAAAGAATTAAACATTCAAGGATTTCTCTCCTCAGTGGGTTAGGAGATCTCAAATGGCATTTGCATCAATTCGCAACATTTTAGAACACAATCCGTGACTAATGTTCCATCTAATTGATAATGGAAAGGAAAGTCATGGACTGCAGGAGGATAGCAATCTTCTATTCAGGTGGGCAGAGCAGTTGGCAAATGGAATTTAATTCAGAGAAGTGTGAGGTAATGTACTTTAGGAAGGCTAATAAGGAAAGGGTATACACATTAAGTGGTAGGCCACTTAGAAGTGTAGATGAACAAAGGGACCTTGGAGTCCTTGTCCACAGATCCTTGAAAGTTGCATGCCAGGTGGATAAGGTGGTTAAGAAGGCATATGGAATGCTTGCCTTTATTATCCGAGGCATAGAATATAAGAACAGGGAGGTTATGCTTAAATAGTATAATACTTTGGTTAGGCCAGAGCTGGAGTACTGAATGTAGTTCTGGTCACCGTATTATAGGAAGGACGTGATTGCACTAGGGAGGGTTCAGAGGAGATTTACTAGGATGCTGCCTAGAATGGAGAATCTTAGTTATGAGGACAGATTGGATAGGCTGGGTTTGTTCTCATTGGAACAGAGGAGGTTGAGAGGAGACCTCATTGAGGTGTACAAAATATTGAGAGGCCTGGACATAGTGGATAGTAAAGGCCTATTTCCATTGGTGGAGGGGTCTATTACGAGGGGGCATAGTTTTAAGGTGGTTGGTGGAAGGTTTAGAGGGGATTTCAGGGGAGGAGGGGGGGGCTTCTTTACGCAGAGGGTTGTGGGGATCTGGAACTCAGGGTTACGGACCTAGAGCTGGTAATTGGGATTAGACTGGATAACCTTTTGTTGGCCGGTGCAGATATAATGGTAAGTACTGCAGGGAATCGAATACGGTCAGGGTGATCTCCTGGACTAGTTTCGATCGCCTGGATGGGTCAGAGAGGAATTTTCCCAGATTTTTTTTTTCTTCCTAAATTGGCCTGGGCTTTTATCTGGTTTTTGCCTCTCCCAGGAGATCACATGGCTCCGGTTGGGGTGGAGTGTAGAATGTTTCAGTATAAGGGGTGTCGCAGTTGTGTGAGGCAAATTGGTTGGGTTAGGTGCTCTTTGCCTTTCCGCCATTTTTCATTGTTCATAGGTTTACATGTAACCTTCAGGGTTGCTGACCAAGTGCCGTGCGGCTCTTTGTCGGCCGGCGCGGACACGATGGGCCGAAATGGCCTCCTTCTGCGTTGTAAATTTCTATGTTTCTAAACTGTGGGACTGTGAAGTAACCTGCAAGGTACCGCGCAGGCCGTTCACAAGCTTTTCCAGTTGAAATACCGAGCATTGAAATAAACAGGCTGCGCACAACAAAGACAATTTAAAAGGAACATTGGCCATGACTTGACTGCAATTTTTTTTTTGGAAGGGTGAGGGTTTGGAAGTTACGGACATTGCTCCCTGGTAGCCTAAAACAAGAATTCAAGTGGAATTTATATCTACAACAGTGCAAATTGGAAGCCCCAAAAGCAGACTACCTGCTATGATCAGCCATGATCTTATTGAATGGGAGAGCAGGCTCGAGGGGCCGTATGGCCTACTCCTGCTCCGTATGTTCTTGTGTTCTGTCATTCTTGGTGCTTGGCATTAGGGAGACCCTTAGCCCAGCAACATACCTATTTGCAAACTAGAGGTGAATACACAGTCCTGTGGTACTTGGATAGACCGGGAAGGACCCAGATTCAATCTCTGGCCCGAGCTGAGTTGGCCATTCTCGACTGAGGGAGTACAATTATGATCAGCATCCTTGGATTGGTTTCTCACCCTTGACTGTCATCAGTGACCCTTGCTGAAAGTGTATTAATGTAGACAGGGCACAAGAGGATCTGAATGAAAGAAGAACCCACTAGTCCTCATTATCCACTTCACGTGTAAAGAACAGCCACTTGGCAGAGGTCTCGGGGGGGCCGCTGGTGCAGGTGGAACCATATCTCAGCACAACAACTTCACTAAGTCGGCAACTTCAGAAGTGGATGGTAAAAGGAGAGAAATTAGAAAGAAACAAATAAGGTAGAAATGAAAAAAATATGCGAATGAAGTAACTCGACAAAATGTAAAGGCAAAAAGTTAATTAAAGTTTTAAAAAACTTTATTAGGCCAAAATTTAATCTGCACAAATTGTAAATCATAATTTTAAACTTTTGGAAAAGACAATATTCATAGTGCAATATCACACCAGTAAACACTGCCACCATATTTAGAATATATATTTATTTACACAGCTACAATTATGCAACAAACCATGTATATGATTTAAATCTTTAAAAAGGACAGCTGTTTTTGTTCTGTAAACTGATGTAGTATCCATGATATACCAATGGCAACTTTTTACTGGTCCAACTTAGATTGGTGAATTCTGTGTCCAATACCAAAAAACATATGGGGCTAGATTTTCCACTTTTTTTGCACGCATAACGCCTACTTAACGGCCATTTTACCGCTGAAATGACGTATAACGCCCATATATCGCCTATTTAGCCACAAAATAGAAACTGACGGGCATTTTTCGGAAACTTATCGCCGAGCGTTACTTTCCCCATGTACATAATGCTGGGAAAAAATAATATTGCCCGCCCACTCTTTTTTGGCGGAATCATCAGAATGGGTGAAATCAATGCCCATAATATCACCCAGAGGTTAGTTTCCACACGTAATTAACGCCGAGATTCAATACCGATCACCCACTTTTTTTTGTTGTAAAGATCACATTTGCCAAAACTAACGCCCAGGAGATCGCCCAGCGTCACTTTCACCATCTCATGCACATCTCGCCCACACCACTCAGAAAAAGTGGAATTGTTCTGAATGAATCACAGCAGTGTGGGCGCCATGTTCTAAATCACATGTCGCATCATTTAAAAGGTTGCTCTGTTTCAACCTCAGGAGAGTTTGGAGGTGATGTGAACATCTGAACAAACATCTTTATCATACTGTGAATGATTGGAATTTAATAGGCGTCTTCTTCGGGACATTCATTCTTTGTGACCAATCGGTGGAAAACAGATAGCTATTGGAATGGGACCTGTCCTTTCTCACCCTCTCTCGATGACCAATTACATGTTGCATACTCGAGATGGCAGAAGATACGCTCCACAGCAGTATGTGCCTAATATAAGATGTGCCAGACTGATGAGGAGGACCAGATGTTACACCCCCCCCCCCCGCAAGTACAAGGAGAAGCAGTCTTACCTCAACTTGCCCGACACCACCTGCCTTCAGAGACTGTGCTTCCACAAAGAGGTTATCACTGAGGTATACCAGCTCATAAAGGGAGATCTGCTGCCTGCCAACACCATCAGGACTACACTATCGAGGTCAAAGTCACCGCGGCACTGTCACTCTACATGTTTTATTCTTTTCAGGCCTCAGCTAGCGACATTTGCGGTATATCTCAGTGTGGCACACATTGCTGCATTAGACAGGTCACTGAAGCCCTGTACGCACGCAGGATGGACTTTAATAGCTTTCCTATGACCAGGGAGATTCTACCGAATTGCTAACTTCCCCAAGGTGCAGGGAACAATAGGTTGTACGCACATCGCGATGCAGGCACCTTTTCAGGATGCAGAGGTTTTCAGGAACCGCAAGGGATTCCACTCCCTGAATGTGCAACTCGTTGTTGACTACCAGCAAATTATTATGGCAGTGAATGCTAAATTTCCCAGCAGCATCCATGATGCTCACATCCTGCATAAGAGCACTGTATCTGACTTGTTTAACAATCAGCCACAAGGTCAATGCTGGATGCTTGGTGACAAAGGAGGGTCATCAGCCTCGCCACCGGGCTGATGACCCCCCTGCGTGACACCCACACCGAAGCCGAGAAACGATACAACGAGAGCCACAGAATCACTCGCAATATCGTGGAGAAAATCATTGGAGTGCTTAAGCAGCGCTTTAGATGCCTGGACCACTCAGGAGACGAGCTCCAATACCATCCTGAGCAGGTAGCTCAATTCGTGGTGGTGTGCTCCATGCTGCACAACTTGGCTATCAGGAGGGGACAAGAATTGCCTGAAGAGTCTGACAGTCCACCTCACCAGAGAGAGGAAGAGGAGGCGAGGAGGTGACCTCTGACATCGGGCCAGACAATCAGGCTGACACTGAAGCTATGCCCCCGCCCCCCCTGTAGACCACATGAAAGGGCCCATGGTGGCATGCTAGATGCAAGACTCTTACGTCAGGAACTCATAAATGAGCGCTTTGCCTGAAAGAACGTTGGTGATATTTACAAGGCTGACACATTGTTGGGTGTGAGGTCATACATCAATGGTGGGCATCACCTTGGTGACAGTTAAAGTTTAAGTTGATTGAAGTTAATTGTAATTATACCCTTTGATAAGGAATCACCAGCGTGTAACAGTACAGTTATCTGAGCCAATGCGCAACAAGGTTTTGTTAAATAAATAAACATGTAAACCGAACATTTGTCTGAAATCATAAATATTTCTGTAAAAAAACAACCCTTCCGCCCCCCCCCCCCCCACCTCCCTTCTCCCCACCTCTACCCCTTCCCCTTCCCCTCCTGACTCCAAGCCACCTGGCCGAGGAGCTCCTCAGGCGATGCTTCATTTCGGGGGGAAGACGGCTGAACCACTGCTTGGACGGATACGGGAGAGGACGGTCCCAAGGTGGGAACATGCTCCGAGCCAAAAGCAAGATGTTGCTGCTGGCTCTCGTGTCGTTGGCAATGTGGGTGCGGCACCTTGGGACGCAGTGCCGCGCTCTGGGACCACTGGGAGCCCTCTGCCGCCAGTGTTCCTGTCTACCAGCTCCAGGGCCTCCTCCATCCTTTCCATGTTATATAATATTTGTTGGACAAAAACTCAGTGCCAACTATGTTCTTGGTGCTTAGTAGGCTTTTTGCTGCTGGTGAATCTCCTTCATGCCTCCCACAACAGCCAAACAAGCACACACCATAACCACACACGCTTTCAGTCCTTCTCAGCTCCCTCTGTCTCTGTCTCCTCTTCTGCGCATGTCATGATGACCCTTGACCTCCTGAATTGTGGGAAGCGAGCATTGCCATGCCGTTGCTAAGGACGGCAACACTTTACTGCAGAAGGTCAGAGAGATTTAACGCTAACGCCCATTTTATATCACTCACGGTTACACTCAATTTAAAAAATGGAGACTAGGGGCTTTGAGAATGGGCGACAAGCCGACGATCTGAAAACCCATTTTTACCGCCCACGGTGTAAACACTGCCCATTTTTGGGTGATCTGCACCAAAGTGTAAAATCTAGTCAATGGGATCTTGTAGTGGCAACGTTAACAGCTGATGGCTTAACAGTGCAAAAGGCAGAATCTCTATATCATTAGCAGCAACACTTGTAGTATGCATGGACTTGTCCCTGGGACCCAGGTGTTTTTGGGAATTCCACATAGATGCCACACAAAAAATTACTATATTATGGGATGAAATTGTTTTGTACTGGTAGCTTTTATTAAATTGAGAATTCTATAGCATTACAAAATAATCACAGACATTACTTAATGTAAAATCAATCAATGCTTACTCAAAAATAGCACAGTCCAGTAAATTATTCTACAATATATTAGGTTATTTATGCTGATCCACTTGTACAGGTTTGTAATTACCTTTTGGCATAGTAGATGACAGGACAAGAACCAAAGACTCATGACGAAAGCAAAATATTGTAGATGCTGGAATCTGATATAAAAACAGAAAATGCTGGAAATCTCAGCAGGTTAGGCAGCATCTGTGGAGAGAAACAGAGCCAACATTTCTGGTCTGTGACCCTTCATAAAAACATAAGAAACATGAGCAGGAGTAGGCCATTTGGCCCTCGAGCCTGCTCATCCATTCAATAAAATCATGGCTGATCTGATCATGGACTCAGCTCCACTTCCCTGCCTGCTCCCCATAACCCTTTGCTCCCTTATCGCTCAAAAATCTGTGTATCTCCGCCTTAAATATATTCAATGACCCAGCCTCCACAGCTCTCTGAGGTAGAGAATTCCATAGATTTACAACCCTCTGAGAGAAGAAATTTCTCCTCATCTCAGTTTTAAATGGGTGGCCCCTTATTCTAAGACTATGTCCCCTAGTTTTAGTTTCCCCTATGAGTGGAAATATCCTCCCTGCATCCACCTTATTGAGCCCTTTCATTATCTTATGTTTCATAAAGATCACCTCTCATTCTTCTGAACTCTAATGAGTATAAGCCCAACCTACTTAACCTAACTTCATATGTCAACCCCCTCATCTCCGGAATCAACCTAATGAACCTTCTATGTGCATCCTCCAATGCAAGTATATCCTTCCTTAAATACGGAGACCAAATCTGTACACAGTACTCCCAAGTGTGGCCTCACCAATACCCTGTACAGTTGTAGCAGGACTTTTCTGCTTATATACTCTATAAAGGCCAATATTCCATTTGCCTTTCTGATTACTTGCTGTACCTGCGTACTAACTTTTTGTGTTTCAAGGACCCCCTGGTCTCTCTGTACTGCAGCACTTTGCAATTTTTCTCCATTTAAATTATAATTTGCTTTTCTATTATTTCTGCCAAAGTGGATAACCTCACATTTTCCCACATTATACTCCATCTGATAATTTTTTGTCCACTCACTTAGCCTGTCTATATCCCTTATTTGCAGATTTCTTCAGAACTGGAATCATCCCTGGTGTCTCTTACAATACTCCTACCTTCCACCTTATCACAGACCTTCCCTTTTGTTCTTTCCTCCCCTCCCCCTTTCAATGTCCCTGCACTTCCTTAATAATCTGTTACATTTTGAACTTTTCCAGTTCTGACGAAGGGTCACAGACCCGAAAGTTTGACTCGGCTCCTCTCCACACATGCTGTCTGACCCACTGAGATTTTCCGCATTTTCTGTTTTTATACCAAAGACTCATGAGTTTGACTGGTCTGTGGAGAGAGAAACTGGGCTTCCAGAGCTGCTGGTCGCCTGTCACTTTAATTCTCCGCTCCACTCCCACTCTGACCACTCTATCCTCAGCCTCTTACACTGTTCCAACGAAGCTCAACCTAAGCTCGAGGAACAGCACCTCATCTTTCGGTTAGGCACTAATACAGCCTTCTGGACTCAACATCGAGTTCAACAATTTCAGGCCATAACCTCTGACCCTATTTTTTCATATGGCAGCTGTTGATGATTCTGCCATTCCCATTTATACCTCTTCCTGACTCATCTTTTGTTTCTTTACTTGTTCACTACCATGTCCTTTTGTCCTCGGGAGCCTCTTATCAACAAGAGCAGACATTGACGACGAGATTCAACACTGCCTCCAGTGTGCCAGTGCAGCCTTCGACCGCCTGAGGAAAAGAGTGTTTGAAGATCAGGCCCTCAAATCTGCCACCAAGCTCATGGTCTACAGGGCTGTAGTAATACCCGCCTTCCTGTATGGCTCAGAGACATGGACCATGTCAATCAATCATAGGCAGTCCCTCGGAATCTACTCTTAAAATGAGTCCTTAGTGTCGTGTATCTTACATGGCCCCTGTTGACATCATATCAAGGTGTGCCACCAGAGGGCACAGCAGTGAGAGACTTGTAGGTTACCTGTACAGGTATGCCTGGCCTCACTCTGGAGTTAACTAATAAAGGACTAAGGTCACTAAGGTTCAAGTACAACATACTGCCTCATGGAGTTATTGTTAGAGCATCTAAGGACACAACAACTGGCGACGAGAATACGAACTTTCACATGGAAATGGCTACCCTTGGTACGTTGCAGCAGTTCGCCGATGGTGATGATTAGGATGCCTTTGTGGAAAGGCTAGAACACCTTTTCACAGCAAACGACCTGGCAGGAGACGACCCGGCCGCACTGGCTGATAAGCGCCGCGCTATCTTGCTAACCAGTTGTGGGCCCAACATCTATGGCCTCGTTAGGGACTTGCTGGTACCAGCGAAGACAACAACCAAGTCATACAAGGAGCTCGTAACCCTGATCCAGGAGCAACTCAAGCCCAAGGAGAGCATCCTCACAGCGAGACACCGGTTCTATACCCACCAACGGCCTGAAGGCCAGGAAGTCGCGAAGTAAGCTGCAGACCTCAGAAGACTGGCAGCACGTGTGAGTTCGGCATCCACCTTAACGAAGCGCTGCGGGACATTTTCGTCATCAGAATTGGCCATGAGGGCCTTCTTCACAAGCTACTGTCGGCAGATACCACAGTCACCCTCAGAAGGCCATCTCTGTGAGCCAGTCTTTCATGACCTCAACATGGCAGATGTCTCACCCTCAGGACTCAAACCCGGCAGGTACTGTGCACAGAGTGGCGCCTTTCAGGAGCTGGACGGTAGCGTGCGAATCCTCTCAGGGAAGAGAGAACAGGCCCCCGAGTCCCTTAACTCAGAGTCTGCTGAGGGGGGCTAACTGAGTAGCACCATGCTGGCGTTGCGGAGGGAATCACAGGGCTCACCAGTGCTGATTTAAAGACTATGTTTGCAAAGGCTGCGGCACAAAGGGCCACCTCCAGAGAATGTGTAAGAGAAATAGGACTCACTGTGTCGATGAGGAGTCCACAGATGGCCATGAATCCAGCGTGGATTATGAATTGTTAGACAGAGAGGCAGCCCAGTCCCACGAGGAGATACCTAGCATGTTTACCTGCACCACCGAGTGTTCCCCATTGAGGATGGAAGTCGAGATAGAAGGATGTCCAGTCTTCATGGAAGTGGACACGGGGGCGAGCTAGTCAGTGATGAATCAAGGAGCCTTTGAGAGGCTATGGGACAATCTGGCAGAACAACCCGAGTTGGCCCCGGTTCAGGTAAAGCTGCGCACCTACACCAATGAAATCATCCCAGATTTTTGGTAGTGTGAATATAAAGGTACTCCATAATGACGGTTACCTCTGTGGATTGTTGCAGGTGATGGACCAACACTGCTCAGCAGAAGGTGGATGGAGAAGATCCAGTGGAAGTGGGAAGATTTCACCCCTCCAGCGATCAAAGCCCTCTGCGCTCAGAGGCAAAGCAATCCCTCACCTGAGGGTGGACCTGGCACTGATGAGCTGACTAGCACGGCACCTGAAACACAGCCCGCCCAGCACAACTGCAAGGAGATGATCCAGCTGGGACGACCCGCACGCACCTTCCAGACTCCAGTGGCAGGACTCAGGAGGGAGAAAATCGGATTCAGCAGCAACTTCCCAACTGCGGAGGCAGAACCCGTGGAGAAGATTGCCGCAGTCGACATCGTGGATGAAGAAAAGATGGCGCCTGCACCACGAGGCGATGTGCTGAAGACAAAGATGGCCGCGGCCAGACCACGAGGTGCAGCGCTGATGGAGCAACACATGGCACCAAACGGACAAGCGGATTGGGGTAAGCAAGTAAGGCTGTCTTAAAGGAGTCCGGCAACCCACTACAGTTAAAGGGGCAGTTCCACACAATTAAGCAATGTAACAAGAATTGTAAGTTAAAGACTAAATGGATTATGAAAAGTGTATAACTGACCATGTAAAATGTGTAACTGATAATTGGAAATGTATACATGCAACCAACGCGGAAAAGTCGCCTGATTATGAACAATGTGTAATTGACGATTTGAACTGTGCATATGCAACCAGCGAGGAAAAGTCGCGCGATCGCGATCGGACCCCTAGAAGGTCCATCATAAATAAGGAAAAGTTGTGCGATGCAGGATTCCCACCACATACAGCCAATGGAGCGGGCAGACACCCATCGGGTGCATACAGGTCCAGCAAGCTACCCAATGCAGTAGCCTGTGTCCCGGGTACCAGAGTCATGCATCACAAAGTGTGGCCACAAGCAGCCAACACACACGAGCTGCTAAGCAAGCGACCTCAGCAAGGCAAAGGCACTGGTGGTGATACCATGCACTGGGTCAGCTCCACTTCTCAGGCAATCGATGGCACCAACTGCCATGAGCCTGAAGGAGCAGACTGCACTAAGGCCATACCCCTAGATGTAGAGTCAACCGCCACTGTCACCCCAGAGGAAACAAGCACCAGTCAGGATATCAAACCAAGCGACGTTCAGGCCAGTGAGTCAGCGGTTCCCTGTGCACTGCTAGACGACAGCTCCTCAGGGAGCAGCTGGGACCCAGGGCGTAAAGGAAGGACGGGGGGGGGGGCGGTCACAGATATCTGTGAACCTGCCTGACGCTAGGAACCATGGCGACAGTCCTGAGAGCAGGCTACGCGAGCCAACCGGCTTCCCACTGCCAGCAACAGGCACTAAACCGCCACAGGACTGCAGGGACACCACCCAGCAGCTCCGGAACTAGCTTGTCCTTACGCACCAGTCACCGCATCGACAAGACACCTAACACTCTTGTCGAATCACGGAAACCCGCAACAAAAAAATCCCGCAAAACCCACTTACCTGAACGTCTGTGTACATGAATGCCAGGAGCCCCCGCCACACCAACGTGGGGGGGGGAATGGAGTGGTCAAGAACACATACACACACACAAACAGCAACTACCAACACGCTACTGCACCAACTACCCACCCAAGGTTGAACTGGCCCGTTAGAGGTCTACCAGACAGAACCCACATAGAGCTAAGCCCAGAGCATAAGTAATGCAGAGGCAATTTGCACTGAGGGTTCAGGGGGGAGTGATGTCATGTATCTTACTGGGCCCCTGTTGGCACCATATCAAGGTGTACCACCAGAGGGCACAGCAGTGGGAGACTTGTAGGTTATCTGTACTGGTGTGCCTGGCCTAGTATAAAAGGCAGGCCACCAGGTATGCTCCTCACTCTGGAGTTAACTAATAAAGGACTAAGGTCACTACAGTTCAAGTACAGCACACTGCCTCATGGAGTCATTGTTAGAGCATCTAAGGACACAACACTTAGGTGCCTGAACAGTCCAATACATTTGTTGGGTGGATTACAGTTGTGTTTCCTTTTGTGTGGTACATTTACATGATCAGTGCAGGTATATCAGTACAGGTACACAAGGACAGTCTAGTTCCAGCACGGCCGGATGTGATCCGGGTCATCCGGTGGCGACGCAGCGCCCCATGCTAGTGGGTCTGTGGGCGAGATGAGCTCATTTTGCTCGAGTTGCTGGAGCTCAGGGCTCTTGCCGTTACTCCTAATGTCAGGCAGGCCCAAAGACAGCTGATATGTCTGTGATCTCCCTGTCCTTTTCGTTTGCACAGTGTCGCTGCTGCTCCCTGGAAAGCGATCTGAGCGAGTGAACATTTCATCTAAGCGACGGTGGGACTGCCTCGTCTTGTCCAGCAGTTTGCAGAGGACTGCTGACTCACTTTCCTTGAGGGCACCGTTGTGAGCACTCTCTAGTTTGGGATCCTGGCTGGTCCAGGTCCCATTTGGAGGAGCCATTGCAGGTGACCTTTCGCTCTTGGGCATTGCCGCGGTGGTGAGTGGGTTTGTGGGCTGTGCCTTTTCCACCCGGGTGGTGGGCGACAGTAGCCAACTGCGACCATAGGCGCAGTTTACTGTTTCTGCCCCGTGGCGGTTCATGCCATCGGGTGCCTGCAATGTTAAACCGATCTGAGGCAGGGTATCGTTACCGGTGCCTCTGCTCTCTGCGGCTTGTCTACTTCTGTCAGTGGGGACACATTATGATACATCGTTCTGGTCCCGGGGACGCAGGCTACAGCATTGGATCGCTCAATGGACCTATATACGATCGCTACATTGGCTGATTGCAATTTGCACCCAACATCGCTCAACAATATTTTGCTCATTACAGTTGGACTTTTACATTGGTTACCAATTTCAAGCAGTTCATTCAAAAATGACGGGTTGCTGGCCTCCTTAAAAATGGCTTTACTACTTTTACCCCAATCATCTTCCTTGCGTGGAACCACGTGTCGTTACTCCATTAGTGCTGCACCTCGTGGTTTGGATGCCATTTTTTCCATGTCCATGATGTCGACTGCTGCGATCTTCTTTCCCAGGGATTCTGCCACTGAAGCTGGGAAGGTGCCCTTGGATCCAATCTTCCTCCCCAGGAGTCCTGCCACTGAAACCGGGAAGGTGCGTTCGGGTCGTCTCGGCCAGATCATCGTCACGCAGTCGTGATGAGTGGTCTGTGCCTCGGGGGCTGCGTGCATCTGCTCTCCGGTGCCTGGTCCAACCGAAGGTGGGGGCTTGCTCTGCCTCTGAACACAGGGGACATCGATTGCTGGAGGGATGAAGTCTTCCCAGTTCCAATGAATCTTCCCCATCCATTTTCTTCCAAGTAGCGTTGGTCCATCACCTGAAACAATCCACAAAGGTAAATTGTGCACTGCGCCATCATGGGATACACTTACATCCGCACTTCCAACAACTGATATCAATTTCTTGGTGTAGGTCCGGGACCAGCTTTGGTTGTTCAGCTTGATCGTTCCATAGCCTCACTTCTTTCCTCCCTCAGCCTATGCACAGAATTTGCAGGATCTTGCGGAGACAACGCAGGTGGTATTTCTTCAGCGATTTGAGGTGTCTACTGTATGTCCACATCTCTGAGCCATACAGGAAGGCGGATATTACTACAGCACTGTAGACCATAAGCTTGGTGCCAGATTTGAGGGTTGATTTTCGAACACTCTCTTCCTCAGGGGGCCGAAGGCTGCACTGGTGCACTGGATCTCATTGTCGATGTTTGCCCTTGCTGATAATAGGCTCCAGAGGTATGGAAAGTGGTCCACGTTGTCCAGGGCTGCGCCATGCATCTTAATGACTGGGGAGCAGTGCTGTGTGGTGGGGTCAGGTTGGTGGAAGACCTTTGTCTTACGGATGTTTAGTGTAAGGCCTATGCTTTCGTATGCCTCAGTGAAGATGTTAACTATAACTTGGAGTTCAGCCTCTGAATGTGTGCAGACGCAAGTGTCATCCGCGTACTGTAGCTCGACGACAGAGGATGGGACGCTTTTGGATCTGGCCTGGAGGTGATGAAATTTGAATAGGTTCCCACTGGTTCTGTAGTTTAGTTCCACTCCAGAGGGGAGCTTGCTGAGTGTGAGGAAGCTAGGAAGATTGAGAAGAGGGTTGGCGTGATGACACAGCCCTGCTTGACCCGGTCCGGATGTGGATTGGGTCTTTGATGGATCCGTTGGTCGGGATCACAGCCTGCATGCCATCATGGAGCAGGCAGAGAATGGCAACAAACTTTTGGGGGCATCTGAAACGGAGGAGGATGCTCCATAGTCCCTCGCGGTTAACAGTGTCAAAGACCTTTGTAAGGTCAAAGAAGAGCATGTATAAGGGTTGGTGCTGTTCCCTGCATGTCTCTTGCAATTATCGCACATTGCAAGGTACAGTGCGAGCTGGTGCAGGAGGGCGACGGCAGCGAAAAGGGTGACTGGATTGGATGTCATCAAGGTCCAAGTCCGTGATTGGAGCGTGGGCAGGTACAGCAGGAGCGGCGAAGTCGGGGTGACGGAGCGGCGAGAGATCATGGAGCAACATGATCGGGGCCCAGGAGAGTCGTGAGTTTGGGGCTGGAAGAGGCGATTGCCCTGGGGCAGCACAGGCCCGTCCACACTGTGATTGTGTGCACACTAGGTCCGTGCAGCAGATGTGGTCTCCTGTCGTCTTGGTTAATCCTTGCCACTGCAACAAGACCTAGCTCTGTCAAGCCTATGTGGTGGCTGGCGTGCAATGGCCACCAACTACCACACTTCAAAAAAATTCACGCACAGGCATCTTCTACCCTTCAGGATGTAGTTCGGGACCTGACTATTTGGTCCTTCATTGAAACACCTGTGAACTCATTCCTTTTTGGTGTGGAAGCAAGTCATCCTCAATATGAAGGAGCGCCTATGATGATGATGATGTCCCATTTACCCAATTATCTAAAGTTAGTGCCAGTAACAATCTTTATTGAGCAGGTTTCACAGTTCAGCAATGATCAAAACCAATCCATCTGATTCAAAGTAATTGTAAACGGACAATTGTGCAACTGCTCAGTTTCTTTTGAAGATATGTTTTAAGAAATTGCTCTATTCTTTCAAATGTGAAATGATTTGATGAGCAGACGGAGTTTGCAAATAAATATGTGGAGAACTTATAAAGGATCAAAAAGGGCCACATTACAACATAATTCTAAAAGGACAAAGAGTGCTATAAAATACAAGTCTGAAGGCTCTGAGTCTCAATGTGAGGAGCATTCATAATAAGGTGGATGAATTAACTGCGCAGATAGCTGTTAACGGATATGATATAATTGGGATTACGGAGACATGGCTCCAGGGTGACCAAGGCTGGGAACTCAACATCCAAGGGTATTTAATATTCAGGAAGGATAGACAGAAAGGAAAAGGCGGTGGGGTAGAGTTACTGGTTAAAGAGATTAACGCAATAGTAAAGAAGGACATTAGCTTGGACGATGTGGAATCTATATGGGTAGAGCTGTGAAACACCAAAGGGCAGAAAACGTTAGTGGGAGCTGTGTACAGACCACCAAACAGTAGTAGTGAGGTTGGGGATGGCATCAAACAGGAAATTAGGGATAAGTGCAATAAAGGTACAGCAATTATCATGGACGACTTTAATCTACATATAGATTGGGCTAACCAAACTGGTAGCAATACTGTGGAGGAGGATTTCCTGGAGTCTATAAGGGATGGTTTTCTAGACCAATATGTCGAGGAAACAACTAGAGAGCTGGCCATCCTAGACTGGGTCTTGTGTAATGAGAGAGGATTAATTAGCAATCTTGTCATGCGAGACCCCTTGGGGAAGAGTGACCATAATATGGTAGAATTCTTCATTAAGATGGAGAGTGACACAGTTAATTCAGAGACTAGGGTCCTGAACTTAAAGAAAGGTAACTTCGATGGTATGAGGCGTGAATTGGCTAGGATAGACTGGCGAATGATACTTAAAGGGTTGACGGTGGATAGGCAATGGCAGACATTTAAAGATCACATTGGATGAACTACAACAATTGTACATCACTGTCTGGCGTAAAAATAAAAAGGGGAAGGTAGCTCAACCGTGGCTAACAAGAGAAATTAAGGATAGTGTTAAATCCAAGGAAGCGGCATATAAATTGGCCAGATAAAGCAGCAATCCTGAGGACTGGGAGAAATTTAGAATTCAGCAGAGGAGGACTAAGGGTTTGATTAGGAGGGGAAAAATAGAGTATGAGAGGAAGCTTGCAGGGAACATAAAAACTGACTGCAAAAGTTTCTATAGATATGTGAAGAGAAAAAGATTAGTGAAGACTAATGTAGGTCCCTTGCAGTCAGAATCAGATGAATTCATAATGGGGAACAAGGAACTGGCAGACCAATTGAACAAATACTTTGGTTCTGTCTTCACTAAGGAAGACACAAATAACCTCCCGAAAATACTAGGGGACCAAGGGTCTCACAAGAAGGAGGAACTGAGGGAACTGAAGGAAATCCTTATTAGTCAGGAAATGGTGTTAGGGAAATTGATGGGATTGAAGGCCGATAAATCCCCAGGGACTGATATTCTGCATCCCAGAGTACTTAAGGAAGTGGCCCTAGAAATAGTAGATGCATTGATGGTCATTTTCCAACATTCCATGGACACTGGATCAGTTCCTATGGATTGGAGGGTAGCTAATATAACCCCACTTTTTAAAAAAGGAGAGAAAACAGGGAATTATAGACCGGTTAGCCTGACATCGGTAGTGGGGAAAATGCTGGAATCAATTATTAAAGATGTAATAGCAGCGCATTTGGAAAGCAGTGACAGGATTGGTCCAAGTCAGTATGGATTTATGAAAGGGAAATCATGCTTGACAAATCTTCTAGAATTTTTTGAGGATGTAACTAGTAGAGTGGATAAGGGAGAATCAGTATATGTGGACTTTCAAAAGGCTTTTGACAAGGTCTCACACGAGATTAGTGTGCAAAATTAAGGCACATGGAATTTGGGGTAATGTATTGACGTGGATAGAGAACTGGTTGGCAGACAGGAAGCAAAGAGTGGGAATAAACGGATCCTTTTCAGAATGGCAGGCAGTGATTAGTGGGGTACCGCAAGGTTCAGTGCTGGGACCCCAGCTATTTACAATATATATTAATGATTTAGATGAAGGAATTGAATGTAATATCTCCAAGTTTGCAGATGACACTAAGCTGGGTGGCAGTGTGAGGAGGATGCTAAGAGGCTGCAGGGTGACTTTGACAGGTTAGGTGAGTGGGCAAATGCATGGCAGATGCAGTATAATGTGGATAAGTGTGAGGTTATCCACTTTGGTGGCAAAAACAGGAAGGCAGATTATTATCTGAATGGTGACAGATTAGTAAAAGGGGAGGTGCAACGAGACCTGGGTGTCATTGTACATCAGTCATTGAAAGTAGGCATGCAGGTACAGCAGGTAGTTAAGAAAGCAAATGGCATGTTGGCCTTCATAGCGAGAGGATTTGAGTATAGGAACAGGGAGGTCTTGCTGCAGTTGTACAGAACCTTGGTGAGACCACACCTTGAGTATTGTGTGCAGTTTTGGTCTCCTAATCTGAGGAAGGACATTCTTGCTATCAAGAGAGTGCAGCGAAGGTTCACCAGACTGATTCCCGGGATGGCAGGACTGACATATGAAGAAAGACTGGATTTGACTAGGTTTATATTCACTGGAATTTAGAAGAATGAGAGGGGATCTCATAGCATATAAAATTCTGACGGGATTGGACAGGCTAGCTGCAGGAAGAATGTTCCCGATGTTGGGGAAGTCCAGAACCAGGGGTCACAGTCTCAGGATAAGGAGTAAGCGATATAGGACCGAGATGAGGAGAAACTTTTTCACCCAGAGAATTGTGAACCTATGGAATTCGCTACCACAGAAAGTTGTTGAGTCCAATTCGTTAGATATATTCAAAAGGGAGTTAGATATGGCCCTTACGGTTAAAGGGATCAAGGGGTATGGAGAGAAAGCAGGAAAGGAGTACTGAGGTTGAATGATCAGCCATGATCATGTTGAATGGTGGTGCAAGCTCGAAGAGCCGAATGGCCTGCTCCTGCACCTGTTTTCTATGTGCGGTTATGTATTAGTATTTTAGACTGTATACAGTGTGTAGGTATGAATTGGTAATACAGATGTCACACAAAAAATAAGGTGAAATTGTTTTGTGCAGTTAATTTTTATAAAATTGAGCATTAAAGAATTTTTTTTACATTACAAAATAATCAATGTAAATCAGTCAATGGTTATTCAAAATAGCAAACCGACAGGAAGCTCTCAGTACACCATTAGGTTAATAATGCTGACCCACTTGTACAGATTTGTAATTCCCTTTTGGCATGGCAGGTGACAGGACAAGGACCAAAGTCTCATGTGTTTGACTCTGTTAGACATCAAAAGTGTAGAAGTATTAATGAAAAAGGAATATTTTAAAAATCCACATAAGTTCCTTTTCAGTATCAGCTGTGCCTCAGTGCGTAGCACTCTCGACTCGGTCAATAGATTGTGGATTTAAGTTCCACTCAAGGGACTTGAGCACAAAAAATCGAGGCTGACACTTCAGTACAGTGCTGAGGGAGTGCTGCACTGTTGGAGGTGCCATCTTTCAGATGAGACGTTAAACATCTGCTCTGTCAAGAGGACGTAAAAGATGCCATGGCACTATTTCAAAGACGAGCACGAGAGTTATCCCCGGTGTCCTGGCCAATATTTATCCCTCAATCAACAAAACAAAAAATAACAGATTATCTGATCATTTTCACATTACTGTTTGTGGGAGCTTGCTTGTGCGCAAATTAGCTGCTGCTTTCCTACATTACAACAGTAACTACACTCCAAAAGTACTTCATTGGCTGTGAAGCACTTTGAGACATGGTTGTGAAAGGCGCTATATAAATCCAAGTCTTTCTTTCATTAGTAAATGGGTTTTAAGTTTCTTTGTGGATGGTTATAACACATTTATAATAAAAAAGCAGACTTTCAAGTAAATGAAAAATTCCCCTCCCAATTATGTGTCTCTTTTAAATTTAGTAAAAAGAGGGCTGATTATTTCCCCCAATTCTTTTGAAACATTGCTCATTTTTTATATCACACAATCCAATTAAAAATATATTTCTTCTGAACACAGGAATCAAACTACAAATCAATTTATTTGCTTTCAATTCAGTGATGTTTATCCTCAGTAGAACATAACACAAGATATTTGTTCTCTCTTTTGGTTTGGGGGTGGTGCCAAAAACAAAAAATAGAAAACTATAAAGCAGCTGTCAGTTTATAATCATCACCCGAACCCTGAGACAAAATTACAGTCTTGAAATACCTCACGCTATTATACTGTGATCAGTTTTAAGTCTTCCTTTTGGCAAAGGAAGCTATTAGTGCACGCGCTAACAGTCAGACTGCTGTGTCCATATGTGATGACACTCATGCTAAAAATAAAATTAATAGCAATATAATCTGGGAGCATGTTCTATAGCTCAAACTGCTATTTTCCTAATCTCTGCCACTTTGCACCCGGAAAGTACTATACATGTGGGGTGCAACCTGAGCAGAATGTTTAAAACAAAACTTCTGATGGAACATCATTCCTGGGCCACTGTCACACAACTAAAGAATGACTTGCATTTATATAGCACCTTCCACAACCTCAGGACCTCCCAAAGTGCTTTACAGCCAATGAAGAACTTTTGAATTGTAGTCACTATTATAATGTAGGAAACGCAGCAGCCAAATTGCACACAGCAAACTCCCACAGACAGGAATGTGATAATGACCAGAGAATCTGTTTTTTGTGATGTTGATTGAGGGATAAATATTGGCCAGGACACCAGGGATAACTCCCCTGATCTTCTTCGAAATAGTGCCTTGGGATCTTTTATGTCCACCCGTGAGAGCAGACGGAGCCTCAGTTAAACGTCTCATCTGAAAGTCTGCACCTCCGACAGTGCCGTGCTCCCTCAGTACTGCATTGGAGTATCAGCCTAGATTTTCTTTTGTGTTCAAGTTTCAGGAGTGGGACTTGAACCCACAACCTTCTGACTCTGAGGCAAGAGTGCTACCAACTGAGCCATGGCTGACACCTTTCATAAATAATTCAAAGCAACATGGTTTGTAAGCAGGACTTCTGCCAGACCTTTAAATCATATGTTAAATACATCGCACGGGACAAAGACAGGACGTTTACCTTACCCCAAAAAGGTGATGTAATCCCCAAATTTCTAGGTTATCCAGAAAGTGCCAGTGTACATAAATTTTATTAGTTCTGCATAAGTTGTTAAACACTATTAAAACTGATATATAATATCCTCCTGTGTAGTATTAACAGCTCCCATAATTTCTGTGATAATGCTTCACCGCCACTAGTGCCGAGAATCTGTTAACAGTGAAGATTTTCAATGAAGGCACATTCTGTGACCTAATGAAAGGATTACAAACCAGTGTCTAAATTCAGCACCTGTCCCATAAGCAAAGCCCATTTATAAGCAAGAGACAAACTTGTAAGCTTAAACAATGACCTGGCTGAGCTAGTTTTTGAGAGTCTTGGAGAATCAAGGGATATATATGGAGATTGGGTGGGAAAGTGGAGTTGAGGTCGAAGATCAGCCAACATCTTATCGAATGGCGGAGCAGGCACGAGCGGCAATATAGCCTACTCCTGCTCCTAATTCTTATCATTCTTATGATGCCACCATTAAATACTACACTGGAAGCTATTGTGGTAAAAAATTGCATGCACTTGTCAACATTTGCTGAACAGACGACAGGGCAAATAACAGTGTAGCAGATGCAATGGGTACATAAAGATCATTCATACCAGTACCTAAGCCACAAACCAGGATAGCATGCCACAAAAACCTGCATAAATTACGAACTGCATTATACAGTAAATAGTCAACATCTCTTGAGTTATTCACGACCACGTAAATTGAATTCTCCAATGTTTGTCAAGTTTGTAATTCTGAAAACTGTGGGGTTTTTTTAAAGTAAAGAAACATTTTGAGAAGATGTTAGAATTATAGAAATTTACAGCATACAAGGCGGCCATTTCGGACCATCGTGTCCGCGCCGGCCGACAAAAGCTATCCAGCCTAATCCCACTTTCCAGCTCTTGGTGCATGGCCGTGTAGGTTACGGCACTTCAAGTGCACATCCAAGTACTTTTTAAATGTGGTGAGGGTTTCTGCCTCTCCCACCCTTTCAGGCAGTGAGTTCCAGATCCCACCACCCTCTGGGTGAAAAAAATTCCCTTCAAATCTCCTCTAAACTTCCTACCACTTACTTTAAATCTATGCCCTTGGTTGTTGACCTCTCTGCTAAGGGAAATAGGTCTTTCCTATCGACTCTATTTAAGCCCCTCAATAAGGTCTCCCTTCAGCCTCCTCTGTTCCAAAGAAAACAAACTCATGCTATCCAATCTTTCCTCATAGCTAAAATTCTCTAGTACCCTCTCTAGTGCAATCACATCTTTCCTATAATGTGATGACCAGAATTGCACACAGTACTCTAGCTGTGGTCTAACTAGTGTTTTATACAGTTCAAGCATAACCTCTCTGCTCTTGTAGTCTATGCCTCGGCTAATAAAGGCAATTATTCCCTTTGATGTTCTTAGCATCTAGAAAAAAATACAAGCCTGGTGTCAGTCTTAAATTTATCCCAACTCCCAGGTGGCAAAGATATTTACAGAGATCCAGAACCGTAATTGACAATACATATTTTGAAAAGCAAGAGCAACTTTAATCCCACTTAAAATCACAAAGCTCCCAAGATCACGTGTTAAATCAACTGGATTGAAGCCTGAGTGAATGGATTTTGTGTAAGCAGGCTTGGCTCATAGAATCTTACAGCACAGAAGGAGGCCATTCAACCCGTTGTGCCTGTACCAGCTCTTTGAAAGAAGCTGTGCAATTTAGTCCCGTGGGTCAGGTGCTGAGTTTAGTCAGCACTGTAGTTCTATCACGAACAAAAAGATCCAAATATCTAACTAGGCCATAGAACATTAGGATAGTGAGTTTTTCTTTGGTGGGGGTTATGATTTGAGCACCAGCAGAGCACATTGGAGTGTTAGGTTAAGGATTCAAGCCTACAAGCTCTTGTCCAGACTCCCCAGTTCCCAAGCTTAGCCACATCACTGTAGGGAAACTTTGACCAGAAATCCAGAGCCTCCCTACAGGTTACGAAGCAACACGTGAAATACAAATCATTGACCAAGTCCCCCAAGCTTTTCTTGTACACATTCTGTGGCTGGATTGAGGATGTCATTAGCTGAGACCCAAGAGCTGGTTCTCTGCCTGCCCTTCCTGAAAGGAGGATTGTTGAGATAGAAGGTAATACTTACAAAATTTGGCACAGACCTTTATGGATAAAGGCAGCACCTGATACAACACTAGAGTATGCCAACCAGAAGATCCCAGGTTCATTCCCTGCAGAGATATTGCATCTCAGCTGAGACAGCAGGTTATGTGCTATAATTGACTTCAGCACTCTAGGGCTGGGGAAGGAGAATGGAAAAAAACTATCACCGAGGATTCCCACTCCTAATTGCTATACAATGTAGGCTGTGGCTCAGTTCTCATCACTAAGTCAGAAGGTTGTGGGTTCAAGTCCCACTTCAGAGACTTGAGCACAAAAATCTAGGATGACACTCCAATGCAGTACAGAGGGAGTGCTGCACTGTGGAAGGTGCCGTCTTTCGGATGAGATGTTAAACCAAGGCTCAGTCTGCATCTCAGGTGGATGTGAAAGATCCCATGGCACTATTTCGAGCAGGGGAGTTATCCCTGGTGTCCTGGCCAATAATTATCCTTCAATCAACATCACTAAAACAAATTGCAGGCGAAATTGCCCTCTGCCCCAAATGCCCCCTCTCCATGGGGCAGAGAATAGAGGGAAATTACCCTCTTTTGCTTGTTTAAATCATTGCAGCGGTATTTGGGGGCGGAAGTTTTTTTGGAGCAGGGTGGAAGGCGGACAGTGTCGTGAGCGCCACGCTGAGCATGTCGGTGTCCCCTTCATTTAAAGGGGAGAGCCGCTGTCGGCTCTGCGGCCACTATAGTGGCAGCCACTGGGTCACTAGGGAGGGCTTCAGCCAGGACAGCAGTCTGGCACCCAAAAGTGAGTGCCAGGCTGTCCCCTTGGCCTCCATTATCGGGTTAACTTCAGAGTCGGCCAACAATTACAATAAAATGGTGGCCTTGGCAGCACATCCTCCCCTTTAAGGGTGGATACACTGCCCAGCCACTGGCAGCAACCCGCCGGGAAAAGCTGTCAGGGGCACTGATTGACAGCAGCTCCACTCCTGTGGGGCAATTTCCCTTGCGGTGCAGAAAGGGATCACCGCCAGCGGTAAGTGGTCAGCCCGTGCGCAAGAGGTGTGCCCTCTTAGAGGCGGTAATGGACCTTAAGGAGGGGGGCAATATCAACCCCATTATCTGGTCATTATCACATTGCTATTGTGGGAGCTTGCTGTGCGTAAATTAGCTGCCAGGATTCATGCATTATAACAGTGCCTACACTTTTTTTTAAAAAAGTACTTCATTGGCTGCAAAGCACTTTGGAAAGACCAGTGGTCATGAAAGGCATTATATAAATGCAAGTCTTACTTTCTTTCAGTGGCCTAAGCTGGAAAGTGAGTGTGTGGACATTAGATGTCAATAGGCTCAAGCTGGCTGTGAATAGCCTGCTAAGTAGAACTTTGAAGCCCTATGCCATCCAGCAGAAAAGCTTCCAATAAGTGACCCACAGTCCCCATTAGAGGTGCAGGGCTTCAGAGCACTTTCACGCACTATCCCTCGGCTCACATATGGAGACTGATCACTTGGGTGAGATGCTGGTGAGTTCCCAGTGCCCTTGCAATTAAAGGATCAAACACCTTCAGGAGAGGGTGGGTAAATCTACATGAAAAAAACCCACCCCTAAGAAATTAGGACAAGATCACAAAAGCAGCACATCATTGGGTACCACATTTTCACATGAGCCAGCCCATGGTCCACCCGAGGAAATAAGATGTATAATTAATAGTGCACCCATTTTTCCTTGCTCTTCCAGCTAAATACATTTTCTGGAATTGTACAACTCGCCAAGGCTTCTTCGGCAGCACCTGCCAAACCTACGACCTCTACCACCTAGAAGGACATGGGCAACAGGTGCGTGGGAACACCATCACCTCCAAGTCACGCACCATTCTGACTTGAAAATATAGCGCCATTCCTTCATCGTCGTTGGAACTCCCGCTCCAACAGCACTGTGGGAGTACCTTCACCACATGGACTGCAGCAATTCAAGAAGGAGGCTCACCACCAGCTTTCAAGGGCAATTGGGGATGGACAATTAATGCCAGCCTTGCCAGCGACGCCCATATCCCAGGACAAATTTTTATAAGATTCTCATTAGAACAAATACTAATCATAAGATTCCTCCAATTTGGCAAAGAAAAGGCAGTGATGATTTTAAAAGCATTTCACCTACAAACAAGCGTAAAGAGAATGAGTTATAAAAAATAGCCCATTGCTACACTGCCTTTATTTTGCAGTGCTCTCAAAAGATTCTTAGCTCCTTCTCCCTCAGGGATTGACTGCTCATGTTTTCAAAATCAGCTGTATTCAATAACAAATAATGACACACCCTACTGCAGCATGCTGATCCAGTCAGTTACTTCACTCCCAGCATCCAATGGGGCAAGCCCAGCAGAAACAAATGTTAAAAGCCATGGATGGAGTTCAGAACTTGATCTTCCAGTTCATTTACACCAGCTTGTCCTTTTGTGTTGGAGGCGGTTACAGTTACTGTAGTTGGTGCGCTGAGGAGCAATTTGATATTTTAGTAAACTACGCAAGAAGTGACCTTCAGCAACAAAAGCACCCAGTACAAACTGTCATTTGTTTGTTTCAGCAGCTCTTTTTATACATTTAAAAACTTAATCAAATACAGTCCCTCCCCCAGAAAAACAAAATGAAGGCTAAATATACATATATACACACACACACATACAGCAGTTTTTCTAATGTACAGCAGTCAGGGAAACCATTACATTTCCAAACATAAATATATAAGTTAATAAACTTATGGGGCACAAGTTTACAAAGGTTGTCCAATTTATGGATTACAGTGATTTACAAAATGTACTGTTTATGTACAAAACATTTATATTAGAGAAAGATAATTTCAGTAGAATATACATCACCGGTACAATGAACCCAGGCTCTGTTTAAAGACTGGAGACCAGCTTTTGGCATACTGTATTCCAAATCCAAAGTTCCATCATTTTGACGGTAATATAGTGGTACAGTACAAAAGGAACATGAAGCAAAAGCATCCTTGCATTCATGTAAAACATTATGCACAAGACTGTGGCAAAACATGACTCCTCCTGTCTCAATCTCAAAAGTAAGGGTACAGTCTGCACTTATTTTGTTGTTCCAGCCATTTTTGCAAGTAATGATTACTGGAGGAGCATCTATTAAATAAGTCTTGGCAGTGGGTGGGTTGGGGCAGGGGGAGTTGAAGAAAACACCCAAAAGAATTATGCAACATGGTGGTACATCACACACTAATAATACACACAAGTATTGAGTAACCAATCCTGTCTCTACTGTGTAGGAGACTGACGAGCAGAGACCAAGCACTTCCCTCCAGAGTGGAGAGAGAGAGAGAGAGAGAGAAATAAACAGTTTCCCTGGACTGATTTTGCACAGGTGCTGGTAGCCAGTTCAACATAGGCTTTGGTAAAAGCCCGATACATATTGCCCTCTTGGGCATGGTATGCTGCACAGCCACAAGAAATCTACAACGAAAAGGGGGAGGCGGGGGGGGGAAGAAAGAGAGAAAATAAAACAAGAGTGTCTGTGTAGTGGTGGTGAGGTGGGACCAGAATATAAATAGACCATATTTTGTGATATTGAGCTCTACAGACCAGGAATAACACAAGTCTCTGCTCAGCTGGTTGGAGCAATTTGAGCGGGAAGAGAGAGGGGGAAAAAAAAAAAATCAGACAGTGCCCTTGATTGCTATCCAGAGGTCCATGGAAAATGTGTGTAGACAATAGGTAGACAGGACAAGGCATGGTTGTGATCAACGTTCCCCGTAATTTCTTTCTGGGCTGCGCGGCCCATTCAAAAGTCTGCGCATGCACGGTCGTTTCAATTTAAAAGCTGGCTCACCGGCTGCATGGGATCCCTGCAGCGCTGCACGACCGCCTTACTTAAAGAGATCATTGGTTGTGGTATACTCTCCGCAACACCCATTTAGGTGAGGGCTGACGCTCACTTAGGCAAAGTACCAGATGCTGCTGTTGATGGCCAAACCCAACATTAGGCAACAGCTCCAGGGAGAAAAATAAAAAGGGGAGTAAGGGTGAAGGAAACATACTGGCCTGGGTCCCATGCAGCTGGTAGCCAGCTTTTAAATTGAAAAACCATGTGTGCACGGCCCAAAAAGAAATTACTGGGAAAGTTGATCACATCAATGCCTTATCCTGTCTTTACCTATTGTCTACACACTTGTATTTTTCAGGGACCTCTGAATGGCAACCAAGCGCACCGTCTGATTTCCCCCATCCCCAGCTCGAGTACATATAAAATAGCCTCACATTACTACACGAGAAAATTCTCTCTCTTCTCCTACACCTCATTGCTATGGCACAGAACGACAAGGGCGTGTCTGCTGCTGGCATTTTGTTATCGTAAACAGTCGGTTCTTTGATGCCAATGGAGGGAGGCACAGAGTCCCGATTTTCAATACTGGCAGGTGCTGGCAAAGGCAGGGATACGATGCATATGCTGCAACAGCACAGTATCGATCTAAAACCACAAGATCAGGAGCATATTGTAAGGAGAATTGTCTTTCTGGGGGGGGGGGGGGGGGGGGGGGGCAGATTCTACGATTGTAACACTCAGCACTACGGCCAAACCATAACACCAACCCACAGTATCTGCTCACCTACATTGTACATTTCCAAATGTAGGCACAGCAGACAAAGCCAGGCCAGTGATCATTTTCTGTATTCGGAGTTGAATGATCAGATTAATATTTCAGAACATTTATGTTCTTATTAATAAAGTTCCAACTCAACCCAACAGATTTTGCTTGGGGGGGGGTTGTCGTCCCATAAAGTGAACATTGGCACCACGTAAGTAAGTAGGATAAAATGCCATTATTCAATTCCTCTCCACCACATTTCTAATTCTGATCACTCCTGGTGTAAATAATAGTTAGATCATTAAATTTCACCCGCTATATATTTAGATTTTTTTTTAAAGTGGGATGGAAAGAAGTAGGGATATCTTGCTCCCCTTTCTTAAATTATCTTTTAAACACAGAAATGCAGTACTTAAATTTTACTGAAAGCTGTGCTGTTGCGGAACACAACGATTCAAGGGTATGAAATTATATTTGCCTTGAGCAATGTTATTTTTACTCACAACTATATGCTTCACTACGTAACTACGAAAAAAAGGCCTGGATATGTACCTTAGAGAGAGTTTAAAAAATATAGATGTTAAATAGAGAGACGGGAATCCACAGCTTCATGTCAGGGTATCATAGTGTGCTTGTACTTAATTGATTGCTGAATGAAAGTATCAAATATACAACTTTAGATAAGGGAAAGAGGAGTTAAGTCAAATCATAGCATAAATAAAATAACCAATCTTGACAAGACCCCCTATATATTCACATTATCTCAATCACAACTCAGTTCGAATGTGTGCCCACCCCAATGAGGAATAACGAGCAAATGATCAATTTTCATAAATGCTGTGATATCCTGTAAACTTGGAATTAAGCCCTGACACTTCCTTTTCCCGGAATCAGGCTGGAAAGAAGGTAGTGCAATACAAATGGTACTACAATGTAAAATGTCAAGGCTCATACTGGAAAATTTTAGCTAGGTGGAAAGATTGGATAGGCTGGGGTTGTTTTCTTTGGAGGCGGAGGGGAGACTTAATTGAGGTGTATACAATTATGAGTGGCCTAGATAGAGTAGCTAGGAAGGACCTAAACCTATTTCCCTTAGCAGAGCGCTCAATAACAGGGGGGGGCATAAATTTAAAGTAATTGGTAGAAGGATTAGAGGGGAGTTGACGAGAATGTTATTCACCCCTCTAATCCTTCCACAGGGTGGTGGGTGCCTGGAACTCACTGCCTAAAAAGGTGGTAGAGGCAGAAACCCTCATCAAATTTACAAAGTACTTGGATATACACTTGAAGTGCAGTAACCTGCAAGGTCATTGACCAAGAGCTGGAAAGTGGGATTAGGCTGGATAGCACTTCTTCGGCTGGCACGGACACGGCGGGCCGAATGGCCTCCTTCTGTGTCGTAAATTTCTATGATTCTACCAAGCACCATTAAAACTATTAAAAATTAATTGTATTACCTTGAATTTGCTCCTTGGAATTTTACTAACAATTTTTTCCCTGCAATATGAAAACAAAAGATGCCCGTTTACATCGCAAACATTCAACCCTTATTTTGGCATACTGGTGAAAACATGCAGTTAAATTTCATGGCGTACTTCATTCCCCGCTCGCAACCTGGGTACCTTTTGTGTGGGCGGAAGTTTAAAATTTTCTTCAAGAATTTTTGTTTCATGAAATGTACAATGTTGACTTCAAAGAGACATATGCACCAAAAACACAGTATTGCATTCCCCCAAATGCTCAGATTGGATGGATTTGGACACCCAGCCTGGTACAAGGTTAGGGTATTGCTCTGCTATACTGCTACACCAGAATTTTGTATCACAATTTACACAACAGTTGTTTTATGAGGGGAGGTAGAAACAAAATATATGTGGCAACTGGAGACAGTGATCGAAAGAATTAAACTGCAACTTGACCATATAATTCATCGGTGATTTAAGTGGAGCCAGAGTTAAAGATTAATGGTAATTAACAGCCAACTTTTTCATATCTATTTATGTTATGACAGTGTTCTTGAACATCACTCCTAACTAATTAATGTTTTAATAATGGAAAGTTCACTTTAATGTGGGTTCTCACTTCTGCAGAGGTCAGATTATCCACTCAGAGCTGGGCATTTCTGTGGAACATTGTCGATTTCCACCAGTTCAAGCTTTCACTGTATTCAAGAAATGTTACCCTTATGGTACATAAGTGCCCGTCTGCCAGACCTGTAGAATTAAGTGCATAAAGTCCATTTCACCCTGTGGAATACTAAACCTGGTGATAAGTGCATGATTGGATAGTGTTCACATCGAGCCTTGGGGAAGAGGGAGAGCTGGTTCAAGGCAACTTCTGAGCTGGCTGTCAGAAACTGTTTGACCAACCCAACGTAATGCTTTCTCTCTCTCTCTCTGGGATTCTCTCTCAATTGACCTTCACCCAATGAGGGAAGAATTTCGGTTTGGGGCCCCCCCGAGCAGGCACAATATTGGTGATGCTCCTACAGCGCCTGCCCAACGTGCAGTCAGGAGGCCAGAACTATTCCTCGGTTTTGGGCCCCATTAACATTTGTCGGCGAGCGGTGGCTTCAGCTCGCTGGTTTCCTGTGGCGGAAAAATCTTCCAGCTGGCAAGTAAAACCTGTTGTGAGAAGGGAGCAGAGGGGGTGAAACGGGCCAGCAGTAGGGGCTGGATCACTTTTGCGGGGCCCAGATGCTCACAAAAAAAAACTTATTAAAAAAAGGTACCTTTTTGGAGAGGGCTCCAGCATTCCCTTTAAGGATAACCGGTTAAGTCTCTCAAAGCCTGGAAAAAATGGGACTTAAGTGCTCTGTGTACACTCCGCCCGTTTCTCTTTGGAAGTTGCAACTGGGGTTCCACAACAGGTGTAGGTCCCCGATTTGAACATCTAAACAGCCGCCCACCTGTTTTGGGTGGAGTGCTAGGCACTCATTTAATGGCCTGCCTGAATGTTGACTCAGGTGAGAAAACTGTCAACAGCTGCTCACCTGTTTCTCAGGCGAGAAACGGACGGCCAGCAATTGAAAGTCTTTCCTCCAAAATCCTTCCTGACAACATGGCCAAGATTAGGAATTTGACTCATGGGAGACGTTATTGGCACGAACCAACCATTTTACTATCATGGCACAGCATATTGGCATACCAATATTGTGCCACCTAATTATGATTAAAATCCAGTAAATTCCTGAATTTTTGACCAATTGGATAATTTAAATTGAAATTCAAACTGCAGATTCGCCATATGGCTACAGGCCATTAGCCTTTGATTTCAGGACATCATAGGGATGTTAAAAGATGTTCCCAGTGTGGAGAATTAAGAAATATTATATGGTCACAGGTAGACTGAGTCAACAGACTGGAACAATGATATTGCTTTTTTTTACTCCCTCAGGAGGAGGTCAGTCCAACGTCCTGTTAATAATGTTGCGATTAAACTTTGCTGACCATGTCGATACACAAACAAGTTTGGGTTCTGCCAATATTTGCGTGTATACAGGAGGGCAAAATAAAACCAACAATATATTGAGTATCAAAATCTGAAACTGCTCTATTTTACAAGTTAATTCTTAACAACACCTCTTTCAGATTATACCCTCACAAACCACCCTGTTGCACTTTGGGGCCAGCTTAGAAACAGTTTGGTGGCTTTTAAGGATTAAAGGTTACTGATCCAAGTTCCCCGATATTACCGAACCCAGATTAGTAGACCCTTGACAAGTTGCTGCAAAAACAACATTGTGACATAAGGAAGACTCCATTAAACTCGTGTTAGTTCTTTCATAATACGTTGCTGAGCTCGCAATGAAACCCATCCCTACTTGAATTTGACTTTTGTCTAAACAGAATCATGCTGATTCTTTTTCTCCTCCAAATTGGATCCATTTCCCCTCCACAAAATCAGGGTCCCGGGAGAGTTGTTTGAGCCCAGCACATCGCTATTCAAGTGATCAACATTTTCATTACCAACACATGTGCCAACATATACTTTCCCAGATACAAGTGTCCACTCAGCAAAGCCTTAGAATATTATAAAACAGAAGCAAATTAACGGCACTGAGTGACAATGGCACGTATCAAACACTCGAAGCTTTGAAGAGTTTAGCACCCAACAGCAGTTTGATCATTCCAGGTTCACATCAACTTTACTTCACACAGGAAACCTGCGCACGTCTCAGCTGCAGAATTCATACATTTGTCAATCACTCGCTGTGACTTTTAAATGACTCGCCACTGGCATTTTCCCTGTGGAGACAATTAAAAACATTTTAGGAGTCAAAATTGCTATAATTTCATTACATTTGTTGACAAATTAAGTTGTCTTCTGTTGCCTAGGCCCCAAACTCAAATTCCCTGCCAAACTTCTCCGCCTCTCTTTCCTCCTTCAAAATGCTCTTTAGAACAGTCCTCTTTGACCAAGCTTTTGGTCACCTGTGTCAATTTCTACTTATGCAGCTCAGTGTCAAATTTTTTATCTCATAATACTCCTGTGAAATGCCTTGCACGTTTCACTACGTTAAAAGGTGCTATATAAATACAAGTTGTTGTTACGAGGACCACCGCTTTTCCTGATCTATATTAACGACTTGTACAGGGCACAATTTCAAAATTTGCAGATCACATAAAACTTGGAAGTATAGTGAACAATGAGGAGGATAGTGATAGACTTCAGGAAGACAGACTGGCTGGTGAAATGGGCAGACACGTTGCAGATGAAGTTTAACACAGAAAAGTGCGAAGTGATACATTTTGGTAGGAAGTCTGAGGAGAGACAATATAAATTAAAGGGTACAATTCTAAAGGGGGTGCATGAACAGAGAGACCATGGGGTATATGTTCACAAATCGTTGAAGGTGGCAGGGCAGGTTGAGAAAATGGTTAAAAAAAAAAGCATACGGGATCCTGGGTTTCATAAATAGAGGCATAGAGTACAAAAACAAAAGGAAGTTATGATGAACATTTATAAAACACTGGTTCGGCCTCAACTGGAGTATTGTGTCCAATTCTGGGCACCGCACTTTAGGAAGGATGTGAGGCATTAGAGAAGGTGCTGAAAAGATTTACAAGAATGTTTCCAGGGATAAGCGACTTCAGTTACGTGGCTAGACTGGAGAAGCTGAGGTTGTTCTCCTTAGAGCAGAGAAGGTTGAGAGGAGATTTGATCGAGGTGTTCAAAATCATGAGGGGTCCAGACAGAGTAGATAGAGAGAAACTGTTCCCATTGGCGGAATGGTCGAGAACCAGAGGACACAGATTTAAGGTGATTGGCAAAAGAACCAAAGGCAACATGAGGAAAAGCTTTTTTATGCCGAGAGTGGTTAGGATCTGGAACGCGCTCAGAGAGAGTGGTGGAGGCAGATTCAATCATGGTTTTCAAAAGGGAATTGGATACATACCTGAAGGGAAAAAATTTGCAGGGCTACGGGGCAAGGGCGGGGAGTGAGTCTAGCCGACGTGCTCTTGGGTCGACGGGCTAAATGCTCTCCTTCTGTACTGTAAACATTCTAATGATGGTATATTTCACAATGTAATCATACAAAGTCGCTTGCCTCTTCTTCAATTTTTAACCCTCTTTTTCTGAAGCAGAACTCATGGTGCAATGGTGGGTTCCTCCATCCAAATTTCACACACCGCCATTTTCAAAGACTGATCAGGAACAGAAATCCTGCCCAATGTTTCTCCCCTAGGCTGAACGGCACTTTAGCTACTTGTAGCAGCCCCATTGCCGCTTCATCTGAACCAGTTAACTCATCGCATACCAAGGATCAAACCTCGGAGTTTCTTGATTCATGTCACTCACTACTACGCATGTATGCATCAAATGAGCCAATTGGATGGTGTTTGGGTGAGCACAAGGAACTTACGCAGGCATTACCCCAGCAAGCAGTGAACACCTTCAGGAAAGACAGGACAGAAAATTGGCGTGAAATTATTGCTCCACTAATCGTTCTTCGAAAACTTCGCTATTTAGCGTGGAACTGCAGCATAAAGAGCATGAAGGTGTCGGGTTTAATCGCTGGTCTGTGTTGATCTCAGGATGGGGATGGTAGCGGAACTACAACTGGCCTGGCCACCCTTGGGATAGGGCGGGGAGAATAAAGCCACTCCTGATGCGATCAAGTGACCCTATTGGGAAGTGCACATGCGCACGTTGGGGGAGCACCACGATTGGGCAGCACTAGGACACATTCAATAGTTCAACTGTCTGCTAACATTTACCTGTAAGCTCACAAAAGAAGAATGGCAATTTAGATGAGGTACTGGATGACTAGTTGCACCTGTGGAACAGTAACCCAGCAAGTTAACAGCTCCAGGGGAGGACTTCTCTACTGGCCGATAGTTAAGGCAGTGAGTACAGCCGAGAAAAGTGGCTGGTTCAATCCCCAGTCTGTGTTCAATTAGCTGTTTTCAGCCAGGGAGGCAGTAGAGGCAATACAATTGGCCACATTGCGTTGGGAGGCGAGATAAACCAAGGTTCACATTTGTGATTGCTTTCCAGCAACCCATAATATGTCTGTGTGGACATCAAGTGCTCAAAATATTTAGACCCTTATAGGGAGAATATCCTTTTGAGAGTTCCAGAATGCACGAGCACCTAGCAGATTTGCAGGTGGAAATTTACATTGCTTGATCTACTTTAATGGTATACTTGCACAGAAATTCAGAATGAACAGATCATGATCTTTAGCAGGATTAACTTTTAGACAAATGTGAAAATTGCACAGTAAAATTATTTGGAAAAGGTTTCCATTAAATCAGCGTTTTACAAAGTGTGACGTACTGCATTTCTAAAAATGCCTTTAAAAAGGAAACATACCAACTAGTAAAGTTCGAGGAGCCATCTGGAGTGCCACCATTCTGACCTCCACTACCTGTAAAAGAAACTCAAATTCAGAAAGCACATTCCACCACACTATAAATCACCACAACTCGCATTTTTATCCAGTTGGGAATGCACGAGAGCACCCCAAGGGAACTCTTCTGCTTCTGCAATTTTCCTCTTCCATCCTCTTCGCAGGAAGATACTGCCCCTTCTCGTGGCACTTCCCCAACAGCACAACTAAAAGTGAGAAATCTTCCATGTCGAAAATTGAATTTGTGGTCCCACAACCTACCTACCACTCCACTAAACAATATGATAGAGTGGTAACAGTGCGGTGTAATCCCATGAACATTTTCTTAAATTGTTGCATTACACTCAAAAATGTGAACTTTTATCAATGAAGAACTTTGAGATGAAGTCAAGGGCTAAAACAGCCATTGGTAAGATTGTAAAAAACACATACCTGCCCTGAACAACACTGCTGCCATTATAGCACCAGGGCTCTTTCTAACCCTTCAAATGAAACAAGGCAATCAAATGTATACAAGACCAATAGCTGCAACAGAAGTACACAAAGTAAATGAAATTTGAAATAACTAATAGTGTTCACATTGTTTCAGCCGTGGCCTAATGTTTAACAATCAGAACTTGTGGAAAAGAATAAAAAGACATATAAAAGCGTTCTGCAACAGAAGTGCAGAGTTATTCTTTCAAGAGTTTGGAGAATGTCCTCAATAAAGGAGCATGAAGCTAATGAATGATTAGTATTACACACATACACACAAAACGGTAATGCTACCTACATCTTGTAATAATGCTTACTGTTTGTTTTACTAAAGATCCATTGTGTGTGCGCAGCAAAATTAAAACTCAGGAACAGATCTGTTCAAATCATGTGATTCATTTATGCAGGACTGCTGTCCAGTCACATTGCAGTAAACAAAACAAAAATGGGACAAAGCCATAATTCGACAAGCTTTATCTCCATGCTTGCATTATTATGTCCAAAGTCCCCCGAGGATCTATCCTCGACCCGACCCGACCAGACCCTCCCCTCCCTCCCGATGCTTGGCAACAATCATCCGCAGACACGGAGTCAGCTTCCCCATGTATGCTGACGACACCCAGCTGGACTCCTTCACTGACTCGGTACTGTCAGACTGCTGGTCAGCCGTGGCTCAGTGGGTAGCACATTCACCTTGGAGTCAGAAGGTTGTGGGTTCAAGTCCCACTCCAGGGACTTGAGCACATAAATCTAGTCTGACACTCCAGTGCAGTACTGAGGGAGTGCTGCACTGTTGGAGGTGCAGTCTTTCAGATGAGACATTAAACCGAGGTCCCGTCTGCTCTCTCAAGTGGATGTAAAAGATCCCAGGGCACTATTTCGGAGAAGAACAGGGAAGTTATCCCCGATGTCCTGGCCAACATTTATCCTTCAATCAACATAACAAAAACAGATGATTTGGTCATTATCACATTGCTGTTTGTGGGAGCTTGACTGTGCTCAAATTGGCTGCTGCATTTCCTACATTACAACAGTGACTACACTTCAAAGTACTTCATTGGCTGTAAAGCGCTTCGAGACGTCCGGTGGTCATGAAAGGCACTATAATTCCCAGTCTTTCTTTGTCTGACATCCAGTCTTGGATAATCCACAAATTGGTTAAGCTACGATTTGCTCCAGCTAAACATTGGGAAGACTGAAACCTTGACACCGTTTCCATTCCTCTCCCCACCTCCTCCAGTTATACAACCTCCCTCAATCCAATCCCATTGCCCCCAGCCTTCTGGACCATTTTCCCCATCATTGTTGGCCTTCAGCTGACTAAGCCCCATGCTCTGTAATTCTCATTCTCTCTCTCACTCGCAAACCCACCTCACCCTCCTAATATTAGGCATAGAATACAAGAGCAGGGAGGTTGTGCTTGAACTGTATAAAACACCAGTTAGGCCACAGCTAGAATTCTGTTTGCAGTTATGGTCACCACATTCTAAGCTCACAGGCAGGGATGAATTATCGGTAATTGTTATAGACCCCCGGGTCAGACACTTAAACGTGATGAGATATTACGGAAACAGATCACTGATGCTTTTAATATAAAATGCCACCGTAGTCTGCTGGATGATTTTAATTTTCCTGGCATTCAGTGACACAATGGTTTAGCTGCAGTTGTGGCGGGAAGTGCAGCTGAAAAATGTATTGAAAATATACAAGATTATTTCCTGACAACATGTTAATGAAGTAACTTGGGATAATCATATATTGCATCGGGTGTTGAGTGTTGAGCCTGACCTTGTATCAGGCCTCCATGTGGGGGAATATCTGGGCAACAGTGATCACAACTTTAGATCATTCCAATTGGCTAGCAGAACTAAAGGTACTGAGATCCTGCTCCCTGGAGTGGTATGTCACCACGCTGCACCTTCTGCTCCCCGGCCTGCTTAGATGATGCTCGCAGGCCGGGGGCCGCGCAGACTGCTGGGCCAGGCCGCCACGCTGCTTCTTCCGCTCCCCGGACTGCTCCGATGGTGCTCGCAGGCCAGGGGCCACGCAGACTGGCACGGCGGCATACCACTCCAGGGAGCAGCACATGCTGGAGCAGGAGAGCAACGGCAGTGGAGAGGGACATCACCAAGATCCAGGTTGGTGATTGAAGCATGGGCAGGTACAGCAGGAGTGACGAGGTCGGGGCAAAGGAGCGGCGAGAGATTGTAGAGGGATGTGATCGGGGTCCAGGAGAGGCCAGGGCCCAGGGACAGCCCACACTGCGATATGTGTGATCACTAGGTCCGTGCAGCAGAGCTGGTCTCTAGTCGTCTTGGTTAATCCTTCCCACTGGACCAAGACCTAGCTCTGTCAAGCCAGTGTGGTGGCTGGTGTGCAACGGCCATCACACGTTAAAAAAAATCCACGCACAGGCATCTTCCACCCTTCAAGATTTAGTTTGGGACCTGGAATTTTAGGTCCTTCATTGAAACATGTTAAATTTTTGACATGGAAGCAGTCATCCTCAATTCGAGGGACTACCTATGATGATGATGATGATGATTACAGGAAAGATGCATTGCACTAGAGAGGGTATAGAGGAGATTTACGAGGATGTTACACGGACTGGAGAATTTTAGCTATGCCGAAAGATTGGATAGGCTGGGGTTGTCATCTGTGGAATAGAGGCAGCTGTGGAGACCTTATTGAGGTGCATAAAATTATGAGGGGCCTAGATAGAGTGGATAGGATCTAGTTCCCTTAGGAGAGAGGTCAACAACCAGGGGACATAGATTTAAAGTAATTAGTAGGAGGTTTAGAGGGGATTTGAGGGAAAAATTTTCATCCAGAGAGTGGTGGGGGTCTGGAACTTACTGCCTGAAAGGGTGGTAGATGCAGAAATCCTTGCCACATTTAAAAAAGTACTTGAATATGCATTTTAAGCACCATAACCTACAAGGCTTCGGACCAAGAGCTGGAAAGTGGGATTAGGCTGGAGAGCTCTTTGTTGGCCTGCACAGACACGATGGACTGAATGGCCTCCTTCCGTGCTGTAAATTTCTATAATTCTATACCTCCTGCTTTGGCTCCCATGTTCTGATTTGACCCATGTCACAATCAATTCTATGAACACCAACTATATTACACCACCTCAAACAGGTTCAATGACATACTGATAAGAAAGTGAAAAATTTGTCTTACATTATATTTTCCAAATGTTTGGCAATGATTTTCAGCCAGTAATTCGATGTTTTTTGTGGGGAGGAAGGCAAGGGAGTCCAATGTTCATCAACCCACATGACTGAAATACTGCTGGCAAAGAAGTAATTGTACAAACTTGCCTTTCAAGTTCTCAGGATGTCCCAAAACTCTGCACAGTTAATTAATTACTTTTTGAAGTATAATTATTATTATGCACATTAGGAATACAAGTAGGTCATTCAGCCCCTCAAGTTTGTTCCACCATTCAATCCGATCATGGCTGATCTGTACCTTCAACTCCATTTACCTGCCTTTGCTCCATATCCCGTGATACCTTTAGATAACAAAAATCTATCTATCTCAGCCCTGAAAGCTGCAATAGTCCAGCATCCCCAGCCAGAGAGGAGGATGGGGTGGGGAAAGAGGAGCAAGAAAGAGTTCCAGATTTCTACTACCTTTTATGTGAAGAAATGCTTCCTGATTTCACTCTTAAAATGACCTACCTCTAATTTTAAGCTTATGCTCCCTTGTTCTGGATTCCCCCACTGGAGGAAATAGTTCACCTGACCAAAATCCATTATCAATTTGAAGACCTCAATTACATCATCCCTCAACCTTCCAAACTCAAGGGATTACAAACCAAGTTTATACAATCTTTCCTCATAATTTAACCCTTGAAGCCCTTCCACCATTCTGGTGAATCTGTGCTCTACCCCCACCCCCTCAAATGCCAATATAGAATTCCTGTGGTTCAATGCCCAATACTGAACGCAGTATTCCTGATGGAGGTCTGATCAAGGCGATGCACAACTGAAGCATCACTTTCTCAATCTTAACTGTTGTTTTAGCCACTTCTGCTCAGTTGGGTTTTGTACAAAAAGCAGAGGGCAACCACAAATCAATGGTATCCCACACTATCGCAGAACTGTATAAAAGTACCATTATAATGTGGCGTCTCCCACAATACAATATTCATAGCTGTAGATCCCAGAGGCATGTTACAGAACACATTTACTCCATAATCAATGCAAACAATCTGAATCAAAGCTATACAACAGCAGAATGGTTTCAGGGGGATCAAGAGGTATGGCGAGAAAGCAGGAATGGGGTACTGAAGTTGCATGTTCAGCCATGAACTCATTGAATGGCGGTGCAGGCTAGAAGGGCCGAATGGCCTACTCCTGCACCTATTTTCTATTTCTATAACCTCAGTTTATCCTTTCCACCTCTCGTATAGTAATTGCTCACTCTCTCCACAGTATACAGCACTCAGTGTGGTTTTGTGTTTCTACCAACATCAATTCAAAACTTAAAGCAGTCAAAGCTGCTGTGTTTTCTCCTTCCTTCATTTAAATCTAATCAGTCCAATGAGGTCTGAGCTGAGTTATCAGATCTCAGCCAGGCAGCACAGGGGGTGGGGGTACTATTCTTGGCATCAGTACCCCTGCGTGCAGGGAACCAGAGGGAATTTATTCAGCTGGAGTTCGAGCGTTATTATTCACTGACGTTAAATTACAATAGTAAATTCACAACAACTTGCATTTATATAGCAGTAATGTAGTAAAACATCCCAAGGCCTTACACGGGACCATTATTAAACAGAATTTGACTGAGCCAAATAAGGATATATTAGGCCAGATGACCAAAAGTTTGGTCAAAGTAGTAGGTTAGAGGAGGAAGAGGTTAGGAAGGAAATTCCAGTGTTTAAGGCCTTGGCAACTGAAAGCACGATGCCCAATGGTGGAGCGGTTAAAAGAGGGGATGCGCAAGAGGCCAGAATTAGAGGAGCGCAGAGATCTCGGAATGTTGTGTGGCTGGAGAAGGTTGCAGAGATAGGGAGAGGCAAGGCCATGGAGGGATTTAAGGCTGAAAATTTTAAAGTACAGATGTTGTTGGACCGGGAGCCAATGTAGGTCGGCAAGCAGAGGGGTGATGGGCGAACGGGCTTGGTGCGAATTAGGAGACGTGCAGCAGAGTTTTGGATGAGCTCAAGTTTATGGAGGGAGGCCAGCCAGGAGAGCATTGGAATCGTCACGTTTAGAGGTAACACTGCAAAAGTACTTAATTGACTGTGAAACACTTTGGGACATCCGATGTTATGAAAGTCATTGTATAAATTCAAGTTATTTTCTTTTAAAATGCACATCTATATGGGCATTGGGCGAGGATTGGAGTGAGCTCAATTGTGATACCCCCATAGAAGTTTAGCTCATCAACAATCACTGTTACACATGGAGAATAGCTACTTGAATAAAGTAATGGAGGGTTGTCGCCGGTGCCTGTGGAACTGCACCTCAACATATCACCTTCAGAAGAGAATGTATTCACGATAGTCAAATAAGGAAATTAATAAAAGTTATATAGAGAGAATACACTAACTCAACATGATGGAGCTACATCTTGCAATATCCCAGCAATTGCTGGTTTCTCATTTTAATATCCTCTGATCTACAACAGTTAAAAAACCTAGCCAGGTTATGTTCTGTGCAGCTGCTATCTGATAGGCCCGTCAGCCAACAGGAGCTCCTGATAAACTTGCAGTTTAAATACGGCAGGGATTTTGGGTGTTTTGGGCAATTTTCTCCATTCCTAAAGATGCAGACTAATGCTGGGATACTGCTCCCTGGGCACCAGTCATCTGCTAGTATCATATGCAACTGGACATCCTTCACATGAGCCTGGACAGAGCAGGCTAGCTCAGCACTGTAAGGGTCACTGTGAAGGGTTTTTAAAAATAAAATTAGTCCAAGTGATAAGAAAGCTTTTCTAAATAATTGGTTTTATTGACATTAAAACACAGTTTTACAGATAATGACAATCTTAGCTGGTAGCACAACTTGAAACTCCGAATGATCAATTCTTCTGCTTCGGGAGACTGAGGGGTTAATTCTTTGTCGACATCTTCTTTGAACTGTTCCTGGTTCAATCTCCTCAAAAAAAACACAAAAATGGCTGCTTTAAATCTCTCATCGTTGCTGCAAAAAATAGCTTGCTGCTTTTCCTTTCCCTCTCTTCTCACGGTTCTCGAGGACAGCTGTCTTTATGTTTCCTTATCTCTCCTTGTCCTTCGAAAGTATAGAAAATCTTGAACACTGCACTAGCCTTGTAGCTTTACTAAAAAAGATACAGACAAGTACTTTTAACCAAACATCATCATGTACTCTGAGGGTAGCCAAGTTGAACTAAATCCTGCTCCTTTTGCCAAGTCCATTCTTTCATCCATCTATCTCATGGTTCCTGGTCGAGCACCACCCTGACAATTACTGCTCCACAGACCTCATTTACCTTTCTTAAGAATAGACGCCAAAAAGATCCACATCCAGGATTCAAGTCTGTCCTTTTAGTTTTAATAAAAGCTGGTCTTAAAAGTCCGTATTGAAAAGTCCAAAATCTTTCAACTTCCAAGCTCCATCTTGTGCTCCACACATGCAAAAACAATAAGGGATAGAAACCACGACCGACTTTCTCCCTCTCTTGACTGAAGCCAACTGTGAGATCGCCGATTGTGGCTCTGGTTGCAATCAGTTGAACCAGCACAGCTCATGCCTTGGTTTATAAGGTTCAGTTACATAGCACCTTATCCAACCTTGCCAGAGGGGAACTGGAGAGTTTCTAAACATTTTTGTTTTAAATGTACCTAGGTGGGGTGTATTTTTCTCTTTCACTTGATTTCATTTATTGATTTCTTTTCTAGGTTGTATTTTGCAAAAGAGAGGTCTCAACAGTCTGGCCCAATTTCTCAGTGCTGCCCATTAATCTGTCACTAGGTGTTGCAATGATGAAGTAAGGTCACCTCCTGGTGATTTTTCTCTCTCTTCCAATTATACTGTTCTTGCTTTTTCTGATTCGCAAACTTTCTTCCTTCGCCCATTTATTTTTGGAAGGGGTAAATGAGTGGATTTGAAATCAAATGTTATTCAGTTTGCATTCAAAGTGAATGATCTGATAGAGTTCCCACTATATAATGTGACAGTATAGCTCAAAGTACCCAACTGACCAATGTGACAATTTTCCTCACATGTATCAGCATGGCTCTTACTTCAAAGTCAGAAAGTTGTGGATCCAAGTTCAGGACCCGAGCATATAATCAGGCTGACTCTTCAGTGCACCACTGAAGGAGGATTGCATTGCTGTACGAATTTTGTCTTTTGGATGCCACATAAAACAATATGCCTGTCCAGGTGTTGTAAGAGATCCCATGGCACTTTTTCCAAAGAAGACCAGGAATTCTCTGAGAATCCCAGTAAACATATGACCTCAACTAACACCAACAAAACAGATTATCTGGTCATTGTTGTTTGTGGGACCATGCTCTGTTCAAAATGGCTGCTGCATTTGGCAACAAAATTACGACTTGAAAAGCAATTCATTTGTATGAAGCATTATAAGAACATAGAAACATAGAAACATAGAAAATAGGTGCAGGAGTAGGCCATTCGGCCCTTCTAGCCTGCACCGCCATTCAATGAGTTCATGGCTGAACATTCAACTTCAGTACCCCATTCCTGCTTTCTCGCCATACCCCTTGATCCCCCTAGCAGTAAGGACCTCATCTAACTCCTTTTTGAATATATTTAGTGAATTGGCCTCAACAACTTTCTGTGGTAGAGAATTCCACAGGTTCACCACTCTCTGGGTGAAGAAGTTCCTCCGCATCTCGGTCCTAAATGGCTTACCCCTTATCCTTAGACTGTGACCCCTGGTTCTGGACTTCCCCAACATTGGGAACATTCTTCCTGCATCTAACCTGTCTAACCCCGTCAGAATTTTATATGTTTCTATGAGGTCCCCTCTCATTCTTCTGAACTCCAGTGAATACAAGCCCAGTTGATCCAGTCTTTCTTGATAGGTCAGTCCCGCCATCCCGGGAATCAGTCTGGTGAACCTTCGCTGCACTCCCTCAATAGCAAGAATGTCCTTCCTCAGGTTAGGAGACCAAAACTGTACACAATACTCCAGGTGTGGCCTCACCAATGCCCTGTACAACTGTAGCAACACCTCCCTACCCCTGTACTCAAATCCCCTTGCTATGAAGGCCAACATGCCATTTGCTTTCTTAACCGCCTGCTGCACCTGCATGCCAACCTTCAATGACTGATGTACCATGACACCCAGGTCTCTTTGCACCTCCCCTTTTCCTAATCTGTCACCATTCAGATAATAGTCTGTCTCTCTGTTTTTACCACCAAAGTGGATAACCTCACATTTATCCACATTATACTTCATCTGCCATGCATTTGCCCACTCACCTAACCTATCCAAGTCGCTCTGCAGCCTCACAGCATCCTCCTCGCAGCTCACACTGCCACCCAACTTAGTGTCATCCGCAAATTTGGAGATACTACATTTAATCCCCTCATCTAAATCATTAATGTACAGTGTAAACAGCTGGGGCCCCAGCACAGAACCTTGCGGTACCCCACTAGTCACTGCCTGCCATTCTGAAAAGTACCCATTTACTCCTACTCTTTGCTTCCTGTCTGACAACCAGTTCTCAATCCATGTCAGTACACTACCCCCAATCCCATGTGCTCTAACTTTGCACATCAATCTCTTGTGTGGGACCTTGTCGAACGCCTTCTGAAAGTCCAAATATACCACATCAACTGGTTCTCCCTTATCCACTCTACTGGAAACATCCTCAAAAAATTCCAGAAGATTTGTCAAGCATGATTTCCCTTTCACAAATCCATGCTGACTTGGACCTATCATGTCACCTCTTTCCAAATGCACTGCTATGACATCCTTAATAATTGATTCCATCATTTTACCCACTGCCGATGTCAGGCTGACCGGTCTATAATTCCCTGTTTTCTCTCTCCCTCCTTTTTTAAAAAGTGGGGTTACATTGGCTACCCTCCACTCCATAGGAACTGATCCAGAGTCAATGGAATGTTGGAAAATGACTGTCAACGCATCCACTATTTCCAAGGCCACCTCCTTAAGTACTCTGGGATGCAGTCCATCAGGCCCTGGGGATTTATCGGCCTTCAATCCCATCAATTTCCCCAACACAATTTCCCGGCTAATAAGGATTTCCCTCAGTTCCTCCTCCTTACTAGACCCCCCGACCCCTTTTATAACCGGAAGGTTGTTCGTGTCCATAAGAAACAGGAACAGGAGTAGACCATACAGCCCCTCGAGCCTGCTCCACCATTCAATAAGATCATGGCTGACCTGATCATGGACTCAGCTCCACTTCCCCAACCGCTCCCCATAACCCCATATTGTTTAAGAAATTGTCTATTTCTGTTTTAAATTTATTCAATGTCCCAGCTTCCACAGCTCTTTGAGGCAGCGAATTCCACAGATTTACAAGCCTCAGAAGAAATCTCTCCTCATCTCGGTTTTAAATGGGCAGCCCCTTATTCTAAGATCATGCCCTCTAGTTCTAGTCTCCCCCATCAGTGGCAACATCCTCTCTGCATCCACCCGACCAAGCCCCCTCATAATCTTATACGTTTCGATAAGATTATCTCTCATTCTTCTGAATTCCAATGAGTAGAGGCCCAACTAACTCAACCTCCATAAGTCAACCCCCAGCCCCGGAATCAATCTGGTGAACCTTCTCTGAACTGCCTCCAAAGCAATTATATTCTTTCGTAAATACGGAAACCAAATCTGCATGCAGTATTCCAGGTGTGGCCTCATCAAAACCTTGTATAGCTGGAGCAAGACTTCCCTGCTTTTATACTCCATCCCCTTTACAATAAAGGCCAAGATACCATTGGCCTTTCTGATCACTTGCTGTACATGCATACGAACCGTTTGTGTTTCATGCACAAGTACCCCCAGGTCCTGCTGTACTGCAGCACTTTGCAATCTTTCTCCATTTAAATAATAACTTGCTCTTTGATTTTTTTCCTGACAAAGTGCATGACCTCACACTTTCCAACATTATACTCCATCTGCCAAATTTTTGCCCACTCACTTAACCTGTCTATGTCCTTTTGCAGATTTTTTGTGTCCTCCTCACACACTGCTTTTCCTCCCATCTTTGTATCATCAGCAAACTTGACTATGTTACACTCAGTCCCTTCTTCCAAGTCGTTAATATAGATTGTAAATAGTTCATGACTATATATAATTATTATCCAGTTGGCTCAATGAAAGTGCAATACATTCAAGGTCAAAGGACCATGATGTACAATTAGATTACAATCCCGAAAACAAAAGACAGCAACCATATCAGAGGCCATTTTTTGAAGATCTCACGCACTATTCCCCACCCCCCCCAAGGGAAACAATTAACTTTCCTAGGACTGTTCAAACAGGCTTCCGAGCTGATCATCCCCAAATAAGGAAGTTAAAACAAAGGGAAAATATTTCTTCAATGATAATCACTGCCTTGAGGTGAGTAAAGGCATCACCCAGCACAACAATGGAGCCATAGAAACAGAAACATAACAATGTTTGAACTTCAGTCTGTGCTGAGTTTACTGTGATCTCAGCCAGGGAAAATCAAGCCACAAAGCTGGCCTTAAGCTCTTTGGGTTGGGCAAGTCACTGCTATTGACATTCCTGATTGCTGTCCATGAAATAACCTGCCACTACTCACTGACGGTGTTTGAGGCCATAAAGTGTACCAATGTCCATGGACACACACACAAATCACCATCTTCAGTAAAGGGCAGGGGGAGGAAGGGGAGAAATGGAGGTTACAAATCATTGCAAATAAAAGATAGAAAGATTTACATTTATATAGCATTTTTCACAACCATTGGACGTCCCAAAGCGCTTTACAGCAAATAAAGTACTTTTTGGAAGTGTAGTCACTGTTGTAATGTAGGAAACACAACAGCCAATTGGCACACAGCTCCCACAAACACCAATGTGAGAAAGACCAGTTAATCTGTTTTTAGTGATGTTGATTGAGGGATAAATATTAGGTAGGACACCAGTGATAGTGCCCCCTGCTCTTCTTTGAGAAATAATGCCATGGGATCTTTATGTCCATCCTAGATAGGAGTCTAGATAGAGTGGATAGGAAGGACCTATTTCCCTTAGCAGAGGGGTTAATAACCAGGGGGCATAGATTCAAAGTAATTGGTAGAAGGATTAAGAGAGTTCAATAGAACTTTATTCACCCACAGGGTGGTGAGAGTCTGGAACTCACTGCCTGAAAGGATGGTTGAGGCAGAAACCCTCATCACATTTAAAAAGTACTTGGATGTGCACTTAATTAAAGAGCCGTAATCTACAGGGCTACGGACCTAGTGTTGGAAAGTGGCATTAAGCTGGGCAGCTCTTTTTCAACCGGCACGGACACAATGGGCCCAATGGCCTCCTTCTGTGTCATAATTTTTCTATGATACACCTGAGAGGGCAGACGGTGCCTCAGCTTAATGTCTCATCCGAAAGACAGCACCTCCGACGGTGCAGCACTCCCTCGGCACTGCATTTGGAGTGTTGGCTGAAATTTGTGTGCGCAAATGTCTGGAGAGGGGGGGGACTTGAACCCACAACCTTCTGACTCAAGACTCGATCCAAGCCTCTTTCACACTGCGAGTAGCAACACAGAAACTTAAGCAACAGGGCTTTATTTTAGACCGGATGTTCCTGGGCAGCTGTTCCTCAAAAAAAAGTCAACAACCCCTGACTTTAATTAGCAGTAACTTGAAACACTGACTCGGCAAAAATTATTGTAAAAGAATTAGAAAAAGTGACATTTTCCACTTTCCCCACAGCCCACACACACACCTTGCCTGTAGTACATGTCATTGACTGTGGCGCCGTAAAACTTCCAGGCCATGTGAATTGCCACCAGACTGCAGGCCAGCCAGCCCAGCAGCACCTTGAAGATAGTCACCCGCATGTCGTTGCTGCTCCAGTCCTGGGCGAACTCGCCGCAGAAGGAGAAGAGGCCGTCCAGCAGCAGCGAGAAGAGCCCGAGGTCCCACGGCGCCTCCATCGCCGCGGCAGCCGCAGCATCACTCGGTGGGGGAAGGTTTCTTCACCTCAGCCCCTCGAGGCACTCGGCCCCTCACCGCTTCGTCCCGTCCGCCCGCCTTCTCCCCGCCTCCCCAAAACTAAGCGCGCTTTCGACACACACACACACACACCCCCTTTCAATTGGCGTTTCAACCCCGTCCTCCAACCCAGATGTATATATATATTTTTTTTTAAATACTGCCTTTAATACCCGCTTATTTCTGTTCATCTCTTCTTTCATTTCGAGACGTCGCTGTCGCCGTATCTGTTGACTCGAATCAAAATTTAATTTTAAAGCCTACCGGGGCTCCCCATTCGGCGGCAGCCGAGGAAGCACAAAATGCACATCATTATCATAGGCAGTCCCTCGAAACGAGGAAGATTTGCTTCCGCTCTAAAATTGAGTTCTTTGATGACTGAACAGTCCAATACGGGAATTACAGTCCCTGTCACAGGTGGGACAGAGTTGAAGGAAAGGGTGGGTGGGACTGGTTTGCCGCACGCTCTTTCCGCTGTCGAGGTGTTCAGCGCCCTCCCGGATGCTCTTCCTCCACTTAGGGCGGTCTTGGGCCAGGGATTCCCAAGTGTCGGTGGGGATGTTGCATTTTATCAAGGAGGCTTTGAGGGCGTCCTTGAAATGTTTCCTCTGCTCACCTGGGGCTCGCTTTGCTGTGCAGGAATTCCAACAGTTCCCTGGAGGTTGGGGGGGAGGGAGATTAATTTTGTTTTTTTCCAATTACCTACCAAGTCTCTGGTAAGGAAGACTTGCATTTATTACAGCACCTTTCACGACCTCAGGAATGGCAGCACGGTGGTTATGTTACTGGACTACTAATTCAAAGGCCTGGACTAATAATACAGGAATTCAAATCCCACCGCACAACAGCTTGGGGGAATTTAAATTCAGTTAATTAAATAAATCTGGAATTATCAGTGGTGACCATGGCACTTCAAGATTGTTGTAAAAACCCATATGATTCACTAATTTCCTTCCCTTTCTGATGTCCTCACCCGGTCTGGCCTATATGTGACTCCAGACCCACAGCAATGTGGTTGACTCTCAACAACCCTCTGAAATGACCTAGCAAGCCACTCAGTTGTACCAAACTGCTAAGACAAAGTCAGCACCATGGGAGTACCTTCATTACATTTGGATAAGCAAAATTCGGTCAGGCAGAGTCAGCATAGATTTATGAAGGGAAAGTCCTGTTTGACAAGTTTGCTGGAGTTCTTTGAGGATGTAACGAACAGGGTGGATAAAGGGGAACCAGTGGATGTGGTATATTTGGACTTCCAGAAGGCATTTGACAAGGTGTCACAAGATAAAAGTTCACAAGGTTGGGGGTAATATATTAGCATGGATAGAGGATTGGCTAACTAACTGAGAGTCGGGATAAATGGTTCATTCTCTGGTTGGCAACCAGTAACTAGTTGGGTGCCGTAGGGATCAGTGCTGGGACCCCAACTATTTACAATCTATATTAACGACTTGGAAGAAAAGACTGAGTGTAACATAGCCAAGTTTGCTGACGATACAAAGATGGGAGGAAAAGCAATATGTGAGGAGGACATAAAAAAATCTGCAAAAGGACACAGGCTAAATGAGTGGGCAAAAATTTGGCAGATGGAGTATAATGTTGGAAAGTGTGAGGTTATGCACTTTGGCAGAAAAAAAATCAAAGAGCAAGTTATTATTTAAATGGAGAAAGATTGCAAAGTGCCGCAGTACAGCGGGACCTGGGGGTACTTGTGCATGAAACACAAAAGGATAGTATGCAGGTACAGCAAGTGATTAGGAAGGTCAATGGTATCTTGGCCTTTATTGCAAAGGGGATGGAGTATAAAAGCAGGGAAGTCTTGCTCCAGCTATACAAGGTTTTGGTGAGGTCACACTTGGAATACTGCATGCAGTTTTGGTTTCCATATTTACAAAAGGATATACTTGCTTTAGAGGCAGTTCAGAGAAGGTTCACTAGGTTGATTTCAGGGATGAGGGGGTTGACTTATGAGGAAAAGTTGAGTAGGTTGGGCTTCTACTCATTGGAGTTCAGAAGAAAGAGAGGTGATCTTATCGAAACGTATAAGATTATGAGGGGACTCGACAAGGTGGATGCAGAGAGGATGTTTCCATTGATGGGGGAGACTAGAACTAGGGGACATAGTCTTAGAATAAAGAGCTGCCCATTTAAAACAGAGATGAGGAGAAATTTCTTCTCTGAGGGTTGTAAATCTGTGGAATTTACTGCCTCAGAGAGCTGTGGAAGCTGGGACATTGAATAAATTTAAGACAGAAATAGACAGTTTCTTAAACGGTTATGGGGAGCGGGCGGGGAAGTGGAGCTGAGTCCATGATCAGATCAGCCATGATCTTATTGAATGGTTGAGCAGGCTCGAGGGGCGGTATGGCCAACTCCTGTTCCTATTTCTTCTATAGATATGTGAAGAGAAAAAGATTAGTGAAGACAAACATAGGTCCCTTGCAGTCAGATTCAGGTGAATTTATAATGGAGAACAAAGAAATGGCGGACCAATTAAACAAATACTTTAGTTCTGTTTTCACGAAGGAAGACACAAATAACCTTCCGGAAATACTAGGGGACCGAGAGTCTAACGAGAAGGAGGAACTGAAGGAAATCCTTATTGGCGGGAAATTGTGTTAGGGAAATTGATGGGATTGAAGGCCGATAAATCCCCGGGGCCTGATAGTCTGCATCCCAGAGTACTTAAGGAAGTAGCCCTGGAAATAATGGATGCATTGGTGATCATTTTCCAACAGTCTATCAACTCTGGATCAGTTCCTATGGACTGTAACAAATGGACTGTAGCTAAATGTAACACCCTTTTTAAGAAAGGAGGGAGAGAGAAAATGGGTAATTATAGACCGGTTAGCCTGACATCAGTAGTGGGGAAAATGTTGGAATCAATTATTAAAGATGAAATAACAGTGCATTTGGAAAGCAGTGACAGGATTGGTCCAAGTCAGCATGGATTTATGAAAGGGAAATCATGTTTGACAAATCTTTTGAGGATGTAACTAGTAGAGTGGACAAGGGAGAACCAGTGGATGTGGTGTATTTGGACTTTCAGAAAGCTTTTGACAAGGTCCCACACAAGAGATTGGTGTGCAAAATTAAAGCACATGGTATTGGGGGTAATGTACTGATGTGGATAGAGAACTAGTTGGCAGACAGGAAGCAGAGAGTTGGGATAAACGGGTCCTTTTCAGAATGGCAGGCAGTGACTAGTGGGGTGCCGCATGGCTCAGTGCTGGGACCCCAGCTAATTACAATATACATTAGATGAAGGAATTGAGTGTAATATCGGCAAGTTTGCAGATGACACTAAGCTGGGTGGTGGTGTGAACTGTGAAGAGGATGCTAAGAGGCTGCAGGGTGACTTGGACAGGTTAGGTGAGTGGGCAAACGCATGGCAGATGCAGTATAATGTGGATAAATGTGAGGTTATCCACTTTGGTGGCAAAAACACGAAGGCAGAATATTATCTGAATGGCGGTAGATTAGGAAAATTGGAGGTGCAACGAGACCTGGCTGTCATGGTTCATCAGTCATTGAAAGTTGGCATGCAGGTACAGCAGGCAGTGAAGAAGGCAAATGGTATGTCGGCCTTCATAGCTAGGGGATTTGAGTATAGGAGCAGGGAGGTCTTACTGCAGTTGTACAGGGCCTTAGTGAGGCCTCACCTGGAATATTGTGTTCAGTTTTGGTCTCCTAATCTGAAGAAGGACGTTATTGCTATTGAGGGAGTGCAGCGAAGGTTCACCAGACTGATTCCCGGGATGGCAGGACTGACATATGAGGAGAGACTGGATCGACTGGGCCTGTATTCACTGACATTTAGAAGGATGAGAGGGGATCTCATAGAAACATATAAAATTCTGACGGGACTGGACAGGTTAGATGCAGGAAGAATGTTCCCGATGTTGGGGAAGTCCAGAACCAGGGGACATAGTCTAAGGATAAGGGGTAAGCCATTTAGGACTGAGATGAGGAGAAACTTCTTCACTCAGAGTTGTTAATCTGTGGAATTCCCTACCGCAGAGAGTTGTTGATGCCAGTTCGTTGGATATATTCAAGAAGGAGTTAGATATGGCCTTTATGGCTCAAGGGATCAAGAGGTATGGAGAGAAAGCAGGAAAGGGATACTGAGGTGAATGATCAGCCATGATCTTATTGAATGGTGGTGCAGGCTCGAAGGGCCGAATGGCCTACTCCTGCACCTATTTTCTATCTTATGTTGTTATGTTCTTATCACAAGGGCAGCAGCGGTTCAAGGAGGCAGTTCACCACCATCTTCTGAAAGGCAATTAGGGATGGCTGTGGTATATTCTTACGACATCACTAACAAACACACTTTACAAGATGGCTCCAATACATCATGTGACTTTTATTGTAATTACAGCAGCAGTTGCACTACCACAGTAGTCCACTAGGGGAAGTTCTATATTACACTTTTCCCTCCTTAATGAAGAAGTAATCCTAACAAAATAATCATCATACATAACTTGCATGGTTATACACAACAAAAAATATGGACTTATTTTGCCATATTTAAAATCAAACTTAACCATTTGTTTTCTGTTTTGAAGAGAATACGTTCGCTCTTGAACAGAACTTTCCAAACTTGGTGTCGAACTTAGACTCAATTGAGGCTGATCCTGAGGAGAGTTTGTCTCTAAGGGCAACCCTTGATCTACATTTTAACTCTCTACAACTTCAGACTGTTTGCCTGCCTGACTCGGGCTCAGACTTAAATTCTGACTTTTTCTTGGACTTGTTTCTCGTACATCTGATATAGATCTACTTGTAACAAGACTATCTGACTTATCAGAAATAATCGAATCATTCCAATTTTCAACTCCTTCTGCATCATGCTCTGACACGATGGGCCGAAGTGGCCTCCTTCTGCGCTGTAAATTTCTATGTTTCCATCTGTAGGTAAAATATGATCAATGTGAACAAACCTAATCTTTCCAAGATCTTGACCAAATATGTGCGAGGGCCACATATCTTCACTACTCTTCCTGGTAACCACTTTAACCATTTATGGTGATGGTTCTTCACTCTAACCTTCTGATTCAATTTTACACTTCTCTCTCTTACTCTACCTCTATCATGATTCTCTTTGTCTTAATTGTTTCTCTTCTACTGACTGTGCCAGGTTTGGCTTTAACGAGAACCTAGTTCATGGCTGTTGTTTGAGAAACAACTCTGCTGGTGTTCTACCAGTATCCTACAGTAGTTGTATGAGGCATATTACGATAAGTAATTAGAAAATTTACCAATTTGTGGTCCAACAACAACTGCCGTTTCTTTGGATTTGGATCCAACATTTGCTTGATGAGAGCACGTTTTACAATTAAATTTACTCTTGCACCCTACATGATACTATGTGCTCTGCTGCACCATTTGAAGCAGGGTGGTTCGGTGGAACTGTGGTATGTTTCACACCATTTACGCTCATGAACTGTGCAAATTCCTCTGAACAAAATTGTGGCACATTATCAGACACAATTTTTCCTGGGAGGCCATATGAAGAAAACAATCTTCACAAATTGTCCAGTGTTTTACTTGTTGTTATTTTCCGCATCGGAAATACCTCTACCCGCTTCGAATGGCTATCAATCATAATGAACTATTGTTGTCCTTCTAGCTCAGCAAAATCTATATGTAACCTTTGCCACATCCTGGGAGGCCATTTCCATGGCTGTAATGGTACTGATGGTGGTTTCTTGCTTACCAATTGACATATTGTACACTGACTAATGATATACTCTATGTCTTTATCTAAACCTAGCCACCAAAGTAACTGCGTGCAAAATTCTTGATCAAGCACATTCCCAGGTGCTGGTCATGAAGATCTCCTAATAATTTGGACCTGAACTTATTTGGAATAACTACTCTTGTACCCCACATGATACAATCTTTATCCACTGATAATTCATTCCTATGGACGAAGTATGGATGAACATCTTCCTTGGATGCCTGGTTTGGCCAGCCATTTGCTATGTAATCATACACCTTTGACATAACTGGGTCATGTTTGGTTGCTCTACCAATCTCTTCAGTTGTGATGGGCAGTTCATCAATGTATGAAAAATATAACACTTCTTTCCTATTGGGTGTAACTTGTGTTAGGGATGGCAACCTGGAAATATTATCAGCATTACCATTTGATGTGGGTAACACAACAATGGGTGTAGCCCAATTATTTAGATCTACCTTAAAGATAATGTTCTCAGTTTCTAGTCTTTTGAGTTCTTGCTCAACTTTCTCCTGAATGCATATGGTACGGGACATGGCTTGCAGTAAACTGGTCTAGCGTCCTTGTGTACTCTGACAATCACCTTGATACCTTGGATCGGACTGCCTGTTTCGCGGAACACGTTCGGATACTGCTTGATGTTATCATCCTTCGATGCAAATCTCATTTCAACTCGAAAAATCTCATTCCAATCCAGCTTCAGTGATCCCAACTAATTTCTACCTATTAAGGCAGACTTGCCTCCTGACACTACTAAGAGAGGCAAGCTCTGAAACTGATCCTTGTGGTACGTCATACAACAGGAATTTGCTCTCCTGAGTAGCCTCGCAGCTCTATTTTTGATTTTTCCAGTGGAAAATCACTCACATTGTCAAGATATAACGATTCCGGTACTATGCTCACAGATGCACCAGTGTCGATTTCCATGGATATCCTGGTTCCTTCAACGTCTACTTGGATAACGATACTTTGCGAATCGCAGTTAGATACCCTTGTGCTCCTGATGATGTGTATCTCCAAAACCTCCTCATCCTGTTGCTGCTCTTCAATGCTATGTAGTCTCTGGCGATCTCTACTTATAGCATTGAACATTGGTTTATTTTTCAGTCCACATGTCTTTGCAAGATGCCCTGTTTTCTTGCAGAAGAAACACTCTGCCTTCACATATGGACAGCTTTGAACGATGTGTTGTCCCAGTACCAATAGCATGACTTCACTGTGCTGTTACCATGGCCAGTTGCTGAGGCCTTGGGGCCCAACTGCTTTTTACTTCTAACCTGAAGGCAATTCACCTCGATTGTCTGATGACTGGAAATGGGTGCAAAATTCTCTAGCGTATTGGTCAGCCATATCCATTGACATAGCTGTCTGACAAGCTAAATCAAAAGTCAAGTTATGGGTTGTTCAACAATTTTCTTCTGATTTCTTTATTTTTCATCCCACAACCAAAGCATTCCTGAAAGTTTCTGAAATGACGGTGAATGGATAGCTGTTTTAATGCTACAATGTACTCACTGATACCCTCATCAATGAATTGATCTCATATTCCAAAACGATAACCCTCAGCAATTTCCAGGGGCTCAGGACTGTAGTGCTGCTCTAACTTGGTTAGAATCTGTGTCAGTGGCGTGTCCTTCAGCTTGAAGGGAACAAGCAAATTTCTCATGGTTTAATACAGCTTGGGGCCTGCTTCAGTCAAGAAAATAGCCCGCTTTCTGTCTAAAACCACCATGGTTTTCATCATCGGGGACTTCGATGATACTTTTTGCGGTGAAAAACATTTCTAGCCGCTCCACATCCAAATGTCTATCGGTCGCGATGGAACTCACACAAGCACCCTATTATTCCCATAGGCACAGCCATCTGGATTCTGTCAATGCCAACAGTGTGCTTGAAATTTACCTTGGATTTTTAGCTGTGCTGCAAAACAAAGAACTTCTCAAAATGTCTCTGTTGTTTGGCTAGAATCATCCACCAACACAAATTTCAGTTAGGGAATCTGATTATCCCATCTTCGTTGCCAATGTGATATATTTTTATCACATCACTAACTAACACACTTTACAAGATGGCACCAATACATCGTGACTTTTATTGTATTTACGACAGCAGTTGCATTGCCACAGTAGTCTACTAGGTGGAGCAGTAGTCCACTAGTGGGAGCTCTATATTACATGTGCAATAAAAGCTGGCCTTGTCAGAGATACCCACTACCCGTGAATAAATAAATACATTTTAACAACTTAACCAATTAAGTACTTTTTTTTGGAAGTGTAGTCACTGTTGTAAAGTAGGAAATATCACAGCCAGAGAGCTAGGAAGAAAATTAAAAGGTATCACAGCCAGAGAGCTAGGAAGAAAATTAAAAGGTAGGACCTCAAAGGTAGTACTCTCCAGGTTACTACCGGTGCCAAGTGCTAATGAGTACAAGAATAGAAGGGTAGAAAGGATGAACATGTGGCTGGAGAGTTGGTGTAGGAGGGAGAGCTCTAAATTCTTGAGGCATTGGGACCACTTCTGGGGGAGATGGGACCTGTACAAACCGGACAGGTTGCACCTAAACAGCGCCGGGACCAATATCCTTGTGGGGAGTTTTGCTAGTGCTGTTGGGGAGAGTTTAAACTAGCTTGGCAGGGGGATGGGAACCTGAGAACAAATTCAATAGGGAAGGAAGTAAAGCAGAAATTGGATAGCAAGAATTTAGAAAGCAAATCTGTAAGACAGAGGAAACAAGGGTTAGTAAGTAGTAATCAAGGAGGTCTTCCTGTGCTAAATGGTATGTACGTTAATGCAAGGAGTATATCGAATAAGGAAGATGAGCTAAGAGCACAGGTAGACATTTGCTAGTATGACATTTTTGCCTTACAGAGACATGGCTGAAAGAGGGGCGGGTTTGGTAGATCAATATTCATAGTTACACGATTTTTAGACAAGACAGAGGAGGGGGTAAAAAGTGTGGGGGGGGGAGGGGCACAGTATTGATTCAAGAAACTATTACAGCGGTGAGGAGGGATGATATGTTAGAGGGATTATCAAATGAGGCCATATGGGTCGAATTGAAAAATAAAAAAGTGATGATCACACTGCTGGATGTGTATTATAGACCCCCAAACAGTGGGAGGGAGATAGAGGAGCAAATATGTAGGCAAATTGCTGTGAACTCCAAAAACCATAGGGCAGTAATAGTAGGGGATTTGAACTATCTTAATATTGATTGGGACAAATGTAGTGTGAAGGCTATAGAGGGTGCGGAATTTTAAAAATGCATTCAAGAGAATTTTTTCAGTCATTTTGTAACAAGTCCAACAAGAGAGGGGGCAGTTTTGGATTTAGTTTTAGGGAATGAAGCTGGGCAGGTTGAAGGGGTTTAGTGGGAGAGCACTTGGGTGCCAGTGACTATATTTCATTCAGATTCAAGTTAGTTATGGATAAGGACAAGGATAGACCTGGGATAAAAATCCCAAATTGGAGAAAAGCTAACTTTGATAAGTTGAGGAGTGATTTGGCCACAGTGGACTGGAAACAGCTACTTGTAGGTAAATCAATGTCGGAACAGTGGGAGGCATTCAAGGAGGAGATCAGGAAGGCTCATGTGCCCTTAAAGAAAAAGGGTGGGAATAACAATTCTAGAGCCCTCTGGATGTCTAGGGACTTACAGGGGTGGATAAAGAAAAAAAAGGGATGCTTATGTCATATACTGATGGTTAAATACTGTAGAATCTTTGGAGAAATATAGAAAGTCAAGAGGTAAAATTAAAAAGGATATTAGGAATGCTAAGAGAGAGAGCATGAAAAATTCTTGGCTAGTAAAATTAAGGAAAACCCAAAGATGTTCTATAAATATATTAAGAGCAAGAGGATAACTAAAGAAAGGGTATGTCCTATCAGAGACCATGAGGTCATCTTTGTGTAGAGGCGGAAGATGTTGGTATGGTTTTTAATGAATACTTTGCGTCTGTTTTCACAAAGGAAAGGGGCAATGCAGATACTGCTATCAAGGAGGTGTGTGAAATTCTGGACGAAATAGACATAGTGAGAGAGGAGGTATTGGGGGGTTTGGCAGCTTTGAAAGTGGATAAATTCCCAGGCCCAGATGAAATGCATCCCAGGCTGTTGAGCGGAGCAAGAGGGGAAAGAGCAGAGGCTTTGACTATCATTTTTCCAGAACTCTGGATTCAGGCATGGTGTCGGAGGACTGGAGGATTGCTAATGTTGTACCCTTGTTTAAGAAGGGAGAAAGGGATAGGCCGAGTAATTACAGGCCTGTCAGCCTAACCTCAGTGGTGGGAAAATTATTGGAAAAAATCCTGAAGGACAGGATGAATCTACATTTGGAAAGGCAAGGATTAATCAGGGACAGTCAGCACAGATTTGTTAAGGGAAGATCGTGTTTGACTAACCTGATTACCTCTTCAAAAAATTCAATCAGGATGGTCGATGAGGATAGTGCATATGATGTAGTGTATATGGACTTTAGCAAAGCTTTTGATAAGGTCCCACATGGTAGACTGGTCACGAAGGTTAAAGCCCATGGGATCCAGGGCAAAGTAGCTAGTTGGATCTAAAATTGGCTTAGAGGTAGGAAGCAAAGGGTAATGGTTGATGGATGTTTTTGTGACTAGAAGGATGTTTCCAGTGGGGTTCCGCAGGGCTCAGTACTGGGTCCCTTGCTTTTTGTGGTATATATCAATGATCTAGATTTGAATATAGGGAGTATGATTAAGAAGTTTGCAGATGACACTAAAATTGGCTGTGTGGTTGATAATGAAGAGGAAAGTCACGGACTGCAGGAAGATATCAATCTATTGGTCAGGTGGGCAGAGCAGTGGCAAATGGAATTTAATTCGGAGAAGTGTGAGGTAATGCACCTTGGGAGAGCTAATCAGGAAAGGGTATACACATTAAGCGGTAGGCCACTTAAAAGTGTAGATGAACAAAGGAACCTTGGAGGGCTTGTCCACAGATCCCTGAAAGTAGCAAGCCAGGTGGATAAGGTGGTTAAGAAGGCATACGGAATGCTTGCCTTTATTGGCCGAGGCATAGAATACAAGAGCAGGGAGATTATGCTTAATTGTATAATATTCTGGTTAGGCCATAGCTGGAGTACTGCGTGCAATTCTGGTCGCCGTATTATAGGAAGGACATGATTTCACTCGAGAGAGTGCAGAGATTTACTAGGATGCTGCCTGGAATGGAGAATCTTAGCTATGAGGACAGATTGAATAGGCTGTGTTTGATCTCATTGGTACAGAGGAGGTTGAGAGGAGACCTCACTGAGGTGTACAAAATTTTGAGGGGCCTGGACAGAGTGGATAGCAATGACCTATTTCCCTTGGTGGAGGGGCCAATTATGAGGGGACATAGTTTTAAGGTGGTTGGTGGAAGGTTCAGAGGGGATTTGAGGGGAGACTTCTTCACGCAGAGGGTTGTGGGGGTCTGGACCTCACTGCCTGGAAGGGTGGTGGATGCAGAAACCCTCACCATATTTAAAAGGTGCTTGGATGGGCTCTTAAAGTGCCGTAACCTGCAGGGTTATGGACCTAGAGCTGGTAAGTGAGATTAGACTGGATAACCTCTTGTTGGCAGATACGATGGTAAGTACTGCAGGGAATCGAATACGGCCAAGGTGATCTCCTGGACTAGTTTCGATCGCCCGGATGGGTCAAAGAGGAATTTTCCCAGATTTTTATTTCTCCCTAAATTGGCCTGGGTTTTTATCTGGTTTTTGCCTCTACCAGGAGATCACATGGCTCCGGTTGGGGTGGAGTGTAGAATGTTTAGGTGCAAGGGGTGTCGCAGTTATGTGGGGCGGACTGGTTAGGCTGGGTGCTCTTTACCTGTCTGCCATTGTTCATTGTTCATAGGTTTATATGTATCCTTCAGGGCTGTTGACCGAGGGCCGTGTGGCTCTTTGTCGGCCGGTGCGGACACAATGAGCCAAAATGGCCTCCTTCTGCGCTGTAGATTTCTGTGTTTCTATGTTTCAATTTGAACACAGGAAGCTTCCACAGACAGCAATGTGATAATGAGCAGATAATCTGTTTTTTAAAGTGATGTTGATTGAGGGATAACTATTGGCCAAGAGACTGGGGAGAACTCCCCTACTCTTCTTTGAAATAGTGCAATGGGATTCTTTTACGTCTGCCTAAGGGAGCAGATGCAGCCTCAGTTTAAAGTCTCATCCGAAAGATGACACCTCCGCCAGTGCAGCATTCCCTCACCACTGCACTGGAGTGTCAGCCTTGATTTTTTTACGCTCAAGTTTCTGGAGTGGGAATTGAACCCACAACTTTCTGACGTAGAGGCGAGAGTGCTATCCACTGAGTAAACAAAACAGCAACAATTATACGTGGCACTTCAATTAGCTGAGCTACTTGTTTACGTAATGGGGTAGAAATTCCGACGTCCCGGGCTCGTACGAAGATTCTACGGACCCGGGAAGGCATCAGAAAAGCCGGTTTTCAGCACGCAATGCGCATACGCTAAAAACTGGCTTTTCCAATCTGTCAAGCTGGAGCTTGTCAGATCGTAGACATATTGGGAGCGAGGACATTTCTTGGGCAAGATTGCAGGATTTACGCATATCTTGCCCAGCAAATGTCCTCAAAAATCTTGCGCCTGAAAAAGCAGGCACATGGCCTACTTTTACATATGCAAGTGTTTAAAACATACTAAAACACGATAAAATTAAATTCTAAACACATAGTTTATTGTTAAAAACCCTCCCCACTACGGTAAGTTTATTTTTAACCATAATTTAAAAAACCCTTTTTAAAAATCGGAAAAATATTTTATTTTTATAAGACATAATAACTTTAATTTCAATTCATTTTAAATATGTGTGGTCTGTTTTTTATTTTTTTATTATTTTGTGTGTTTGGTTTTGTTCCCATTAATAGCACTGAGAACTCGTAGATACGCGGCTCTCAGTGCTATTAATGGGAACCTGACTGGCTGAGCAGTCACACATGACTGCACCTTCTGCGTGGGACGGAAGCGCGCATCGCAGCGCAGGAAGAGAAGGCCTCCCCACTGGAATCTAGGGCGCCTCCTAGACCACCAGGTACTTTCGTAAAAAATCTCCAACGAGAAGGCAATTGCCCGCGAGAAGATCCCCAGAGGAATTTCTGGGCCATTGTTGGTTTTAGAATCACAAATATTGTAACAATGACACATTTACAAGTATCAAGTTAGAAAACTAGCAAAAGCTAAAAGTTTCAAAAAAGCTGACACAGCCTGGGGTTATCAACTCTAGTTGGAAGCATACCTGGAGGTTTGATCACATGATTTTCTGACCACATGGCATCTGTAAATGTTATTGCATTATAAAGGTTGGGTCCCCTGCAGTCCAGTATCTTTAATCATGGTTTCACGCCAGGAGCTGTTGTGCGAGAAGTTCTAAGAACCAGGAGGTCCGCCCATGAACAGGCGAAGAAGGGAGGCTGAGAGCTAGGAAGAGATGGGGTTGATAACCCTCCAGGAATGAGATGTGGTAGCATCCAAGAGATCTTTCAGATCCAGTTATTGCACTATGTTTCTGGCTGATTGGCACTGCATTATCACATGACCTGATTGCTGATTGGTCCCCTTGGAGGATAAGCCACACCCAGAAGTTTCTCTGGAGTGTGTAATTGGAACCGCCCAGCCCAAGTTCTCAGTGACTTTGCAAAGTGTAATTCGAGCCATTCTGACTTCAGAACTCCCTTTCAAGCAGTTACAGAGAGGATAGGCTCCCAGGAAAAGCATCCCAAATCTCTGCCCCAGCAAAGTGTATCCCTCCCCCAGCCAAAGTCCCTGACATCCCCGAGCCCAAGTTCAACCGCTCCCAAGCCCAAGTTCCTTAACCCCGTCCCCCAGCCCAAGTGCATGCCTCCCCCTGCCCAAATTCATGCCCCTCAGCCCAAGTTCTTGACCTTACCCGACCCCCCCGCCCCGCCCACATGCACCGTCATAGATGGGGCATTGTGTGTGGGTCACGGATTGTTAACGGGTTTATTGGGTATGAAGTGAATAGTGACAGTGTCGTGACTTCTGGATTTTATCCACTGTGGGTGTAAAGGGAGTTGGAAGAACATGATACATCTTTCAAGATCCCTCTTTCCCCTCCGATTTCCCCCTCCCGCTTCCCCATCTCTCTCTCTCTCTTCCCCCCGTCTCTCTCTCTCTCTCTCCCCCCCCCATCTCTCTCTCTGCCCCCCCAACTCTCCCTCTCTCCGACCCCCATATCTCTCTCTCTTTCCCCCGCCTCCACCCTATCTCTCTCACTCTCTCTCCCCCACCAATCTTTTTCTCATTCCCCACCCGTCACCTCTCTCTCTCCCCTGCCCGCCGCCTCTCTATCCCCAACCCGCTGCCTCTCTTTCACCCCGCCCACTGCCTCTCTCGCTCCCCTGCCCGCTGCTTCTCACTCTCTCCCCCCCGCCCACTGTCTCTCTCTCTCTCCCCTGCCCGCCGCCTCTCTCTCTCTCTCCCCTGTTGGCCGGCTCTCTCTCTATTCCCTGCTGGCCACCTCTCTCTCTCCCCCGCCCGCCACCTCTCTCTCTCCCCTGTCTGCCGGCTGCCTCTCTTTCTCTCTCTCCTAGTACCTTCGATGTTTTCTCTCCCACAGAAAGCCGGAAGGCTGGAAGCAATGTTTCAGCAGCGAACGCCATGTGGACTCGTAGGGGCCCCACTTCCAGTTCCGGTGTCGGGTCCGAGGAGTCTGCGCATGCACAAGAGGCGTCGGGGGCGGAGTCCAGAGGATGCAGGTGCAGAAAAAACACAGTGCATATCGTCACTCTGTTAAATTTCCCCTCGCAGTAGTGGCTTCCCTTCTCTCACTTTATGATGTCATACACACACCCACCCCATCAGCTGCAGAGAGCTGGGACTGGCTGGTATGCCAGCAACAATCAGGAGTTGGTGTTACTTCGGAGTCGGTGATGACAGAGGGAGAATGGGGGTTTGGAAATGGAGACTAGGGAATGGGTGTTGGGGAGCTGGGGAATGGGCATCGGTGAGAGAAGGAGAATAAGGTTTGGGGGATGACTGCTCAGGGAGAGAGTGAAACTGGGAAATGGGGTCAGGCTCTATGGTTGAAAGGGGCGTGGGTGTCGTCGGAGGGATAAGGGCTCGAGCAGGGAAGAGATAGGGAGACTGGGGAATGGGAGCAAGGGACCAGCATTTTAGGCTGGGGCAGTAGTAGAAGCGACATGGTGAGTGGGAGCGGTGCTGTGAGAGGAGCAGCCAGTAAAGGGCTGAGTGAAACCTGAGCACCTCACTGTGGATGAATAGTGAAAGATTGTTCCACTGGTGGGCAAATAGAGAACAAATAAATATCACCTGGGTGGAATACCAATAGGAAAATCAGGTAGGAAGATTGCATGCCATTAATAGAAGACACCTGATGTTTGTTATATTTTCTAAAATTGAATCTAACTGAATCAATTTGGAAAAGAACTGTGTTTGCATTACTTGTGTTAGTGAAGTTGGGATTTATTTGGATCTAGCCAAGTGGGTCTCATCGAAACACATAAGATAATGAGGGGGCTCGACAAGGTGAATACAGAGAGGATATTTCCACTCATAGGGGAAACTAAAACTAGGGGACATAGTCTCAGAATAAGGGGCCGTCCATTTAAAACTGAGATGAGGAGAAATTTCTTCTCTGAGGGTTGTAAATCTATGGAATTCTCTGCCCCAGAGAGCTGTGGAGGCTGGGTCATTGAATATATTTAAGGCGGAGCTAGACAGATTTTTTGAGTGATAAGGGAATAAAGGGTTATGGGGAGCGGGCAGGGAAGTGGAGCTGAGTCCACGATCAGATCAGCCATGATCTTATTGAATGGCGGAGCAAGCTCGAGGGGCCAGGTGACCTCCTCCTGCTCCTATTTGTTATGTTCTTATGAGTCCGTTGTTCTGTATCCCGAGGTGATGCAGGAAGGGTCCACCCACCCATATTTGTTTCTGTTCCAGGTCACTTCCAGCTTTTCCTGGATCTCATGAAGCTTCATGGTATTCGGCAGATCCAGCTTGTCGATGAAGATTCGAATGACAAACCATGTTCCCTCTAATTGTTTTTTCAAATATCCACACATGCACGGTTTTTCCATTGTGAGGCCTGCAAGTGGCCTGTGTGAGACCCGCAGCTTAACGAGAACATTGATGACAACATCCCTCATTTCCTGGGATTTGATAATCTGGTGCAACAACAACAATAACTTCCCTTTATATAGTGCTTTTAAAGTAGTAAAATGTCTCACTGCACTTCAAGAGTATACTCAGACAAGAACAACTGACACCACGCTAAAGAACACAACATTAGGATAGGTGACCAAAAGCTTGGTTAGACGTAGCATCTTAACGGATGAGAGATGGCGAGGTTTAGGGAGGCAAATCCAGAGTTTAAGGCCTAGATGGCTAAAGGCACGGCCGCTAATTGTGGGGCACACAAGAGTTAGAGGAATGCAGTGTTACTGGAGGGATGTAGGGTAGGAGAAGTTTAGAGATAGGGAGGGGTGAGGCCATGGATGGATTTGAATACAAGGATGAGAATTTTAAAATCGTGACATTGGTGGACTGGGAGTCAATGTAGATCGGCGAGCACAGGGGTGATGAGTGAACGGGACTTGGTGTGAGTTAGGACACGGGCAGCAGAGTTTTGGATGACCTCAAGTTTACAAAGGGTAGGACATGGGAGGCTGGCCAGGGGTGCGTTGGAATATTCGAGTCCAGAGGTAACTATAAGAGTATGCAAGTCAGCAACAACAACAACTTGCATTATTATAGCACCATTAACATAGTAAAACATCCCAACGCTTCACAGGAGCATCATCAAACAAAATTTGCCAAAAAGCCACATAAGGAGACATTAGAGCAGATGACCAAAAAGGTAGGCTTTAAGGAGCTCCTTAAAGGAGGAAAGATAGGTAGAGAGGAGGCAGGGAGGTTTAGGGAGGGAATTCCAAAGCTTAGGGCCTACACAGCTGAAGGCATGGCCGCCAATAGTGGAGCAATTAAAATCGGGGATGCCAGAATTGGAGGAGCACAGATAACTCGGAGGGTTGTAGGGCTGGAGTAGGTTACAGAGATAGGGAAGCCATAGTGGGATTTGAAAACAAGGATGAGAATTTTAAAATCGATGCATTGTTGGACTGGGAGCCAATGTAGATCAGCGAACTTAGGCGATTGGTGAGCGGGACTTGGTGCAAGATAGAATACAGGTTGCAGAGTTATGAATGAGCTCAAGTTTATGGAGGGTAGAATGTGGGAGGCCAGCCAGAAGAGCACTGGAGTAGTCAAGTCTAGAGGTAACAAAGGAATGGATGAGTAACAAAGTAGTTGAGCTGAGGCAGGGGTGGAGTCGGGCGATGTCACCGAGCTGGAAGTTGGCGTTCTTAGTGATGGGGTGGATACATGGTCGGAAGCCTATCGCAAAGTCAAATACGCCACCAAAGTTGTGAATATTCTGGTTCAGCCTCAGACAGTTGCCTGGGAGAGGGATGGAGTTGGTGGTTAGGGAACCGAGTTTGTGGCAAATAATTAGGGCTGTAGATAGGGGCTTTAAACTAAACAGTGGGGGGAGGGATCAGGTGAGTGGAAATTTCAAAAGTCAAAGAGAAAGGAGAAGGCAATAGTGCAGGGTAAACATAGAAACATAGAAAATAGGTACAGGAGTAGGCCATTCGGCCCTTCTAGCTTGCACCGCCATTCAATGAGTTCATGGCTGAACATTCAACTTCAGTACCCCATTCCTGCTTTCTCGCCATACCCCTTGATCCCCCTAGTAGTAAGGACCTCATCTAACTCCTTTTTGAATATATTTAGTGAATTGGCCTCAACAACTTTCTGTGGTAGAGAATTCCACAGGTTCACCACTCTCTGGGTGAAGAAGTTCCTCCGCATCTCGGTCCTAAATGGCTTACCCCTTATCCTTAGACTGTGACCTCTGGTTCTGGACTTCCCCAACATTGGGAACATTCTTCCTGCATCTAACCTGTCTAACCCCGTCAGAATTTTAAATGTTTCTATGAGGTCCCCTCTCATTCTTCTGAACTCCAGTGAATACAAGCCCAGTTGATCCAGTCTTTCTTGAAAGGTCAGTCCCGCCATCCCGGGAATCAGTCTGGTGAACCTTCGCTGCACTCCCTCAATAGCAAGAATGTCCTTCCTCAGGTTAGGAGACCAAAACTGTACACAATACTCCAGGTGTGGCCTCACCAATTCCCTGTACAACTGTAGCAACACCTCCCTACCCCTGTACTCAAATCCCCTTGCTATGAAGGCCAACATGCCATTTGCTTTCTTAACCGCCTGCTGCACCTGCATGCCAACCTTCAATGACTGATGTACCATGACACCCAGGTCTCTTTGCACCTCCCCTTTTCCTAATCTGTCACCATTCAGATAATAGTCTGTCTCTCTGTTTTTACCACCAAAGTGGATAACCTTACATTTATCCACATTATACTTCATCTGCCATGCATTTGCCCACTCACCTAACCTATCCAAGTCGCTCTGCAGCCTCATAGCATCCTCCTCGCAGCTCACACTGCCACCCAACTTAGTGTCATCCGCAAATTTGGAGATACTACATTTAATCCCCTCATCTAAATCATTAATGTACAGTGTAAAGAGCTGGGGCCCCAGCACAGAACCTTGCGGTACCCCACTAGTCACTGCCTGCCATTCTGAAAAGTACCCATTTACTCCTACTCTTTGCTTCCTGTCTGACAACCAGTTCTCAATCCATGTCAGCACACTACCCCCAATCCCATGTGCTCTAACTTTGCACATCAATCTCTTGTGTGGGACCTTGTCGAACACCTTCTGAAAGTCCAAATATACCACATCAACTGGTTCTCCCTTGTCCACTCTACTGGAAACATCCTCAAAATATTCCAGA